>NW_027665816.1:0-128247 GCF_963924005.1 Protomyctophum bolini
GGGACCGTGTCGACCTTTGTGGGAGGAGCTATCGCACTTTAAAGGGTTAGGGTTAGGGTTAGGGTTAGGCAATGGGGGTTCGCAAGATTACCGGTAATCTTACCGATAAGACCCAGGAGCCTCTGAACGTCCAGGACACAAGTATGAGACATCTAAAATTCCGTAATGGCGACCCGATTCGGAATCTGTTGTCCTCATTGATTTCTGAGCTTCCTAGCGGCAACAGCGCCACCATTTGTCTGCCATTAAAATTGCACAAAAAAATTCAAAAAAAAAAAAACTTTTGCCTACGTACTAAGTAGGCCACTGCGAATCTTTTTCCCTCTTGAGAGTTTTGTCTAAAATGTCCAGAAGGGGGCGCAACAGCGAACCCGGAAGTGTTTTGACACTTGTGTTATTTTCAAGATTTAGGGTTAGGTAATGGGGGTTCTACCGATAAGACTCAGGAGCCTCTGAGAGTCCAAAACACAAGTATGAGACATCAAAAATTCCGTAATGGCGACCCGATTCGGAATCTGTTGTCCTCATTGATTTCTGAGCTTCCTAGCGGCAACAGCGCCACCATTTGTCTGCCATTGAAATTGCACAAAAAAATTCAAAAAAAAAAAAACTTTTGCCTACGTACTAAGTAGGCCACTGCGAATCTTTTTCCCTCTTGAGAGTTTTGTCTAAAATGTCCAGAAGGGGGCGCAAAGCGAACCCGAAGTGTTTTGACACTAAGAATGTGTTTTTGGTTGAAATGCTAAACTTAAAATTGAGTACCAGAAGCGAGCCACATATCATCGCGTTCGTCTTATCGATGGCTACGCGTGGACGTGACTAACTTTTATTTCTGACCTTTGTGGGAGGAGCTATCGCACTTTAAAGGCTAACCCTAGGGTTAGGAACCGTGCGACCGTGTGCGGAGAGACACATATCCAAATGTCCGTCTCGACAAGCTATATAACATACTAAAAGATGGGACCGTGTCGACCTTTGTGGGAGGAGCTATCGCACTTTAAAGGCTAACCCTAGGGTTAGGAACCGTGCGACCGTGTGCGGAGAGACACATATCCAAATGTCCGTCTCGACAAGCTATATAACATACTAAAAGATGGGACCGTGTCGACCTTTGTGGGAGGAGCTATCGCACTTTAAAGGCTAACCCTAGGGTTAGGAACCGTGCGACCGTGTGCGGAGAGACACATATCCAAATGTCCGTCTCGACAAGCTATATAACATACTAAAAGATGGGACCGTGTCGACCTTTGTGGGAGGAGCTATCGCACTTTAAAGGGTTAGGGTTAGGGTTAGGGTTAGGGCAATGGGGGTTCGCAAGATTACCGGTAATCTTACCGATAAGACCCAGGAGCCTCTGAACGTCCAGGACACAAGTATGAGACATCTAAAATTCCGTAATGGCGACCCGATTCGGAATCTGTTGTCCTCATTGATTTCTGAGCTTCCTAGCGGCAACAGCGCCACCATTTGTCTGCCATTGAAATTGCACAAAAAAATTCAAAAAAAAAAAACTTTTGCCTACGTACTAAGTAGGCCACTGCGAATCTTTTTCCCTCTTGAGAGTTTTGTCTAAAATGTCCAGAAGGGGGCGCAAAGCGAACCCGGAAGTGTTTTGACACTAAGAATGTGTTTTTGGTTGAAATGCTAAACTTAAAATTGAGTACCAGAAGCGAGCCACATATCATCGCGTTCGTCTTATCGATGGCTACGCGTGGACGTGACTAACTTTTATTTCTGACCTTTGTGGGAGGAGCTATCGCACTTTAAAGGCTAACCCTAGGGTTAGGAACCGTGCGACCGTGTGCGGAGAGACACATATCCAAATGTCCGTCTCGACAAGCTATATAACATACTAAAAGATGGGACCGTGTCGACCTTTGTGGGAGGAGCTATCGCACTTTAAGGCTAACCCTAGGGTTAGGAACCGTGCGACCGTGTGCGGAGAGACACATATCCAAATGTCCGTCTCGACAAGCTATATAACATACTAAAAGATGGGACCGTGTCGACCTTTGTGGGAGGAGCTATCGCACTTTAAAGGCTAACCCTAGGGTTAGGAACCGTGCGACCGTGTGCGGAGAGACACATATCCAAATGTCCGTCTCGACAAGCTATATAACATACTAAAAGATGGGACCGTGTCGACCTTTGTGGGAGGAGCTATCGCACTTTAAAGGCTAACCCTAGGGTTAGGAACCGTGCGACCGTGTGCGGAGAGACACATATCCAAATGTCCGTCTCGACAAGCTATATAACATACTAAAAGATGGGACCGTGTCGACCTTTGTGGGAGGAGCTATCGCACTTTAAAGGCTAACCCTAGGGTTAGGAACCGTGCGACCGTGTGCGGAGAGACACATATCCAAATGTCCGTCTCGACAAGCTATATAACATACTAAAAGATGGGACCGTGTCGACCTTTGTGGGAGGAGCTATCGCACTTTAAAGGGTTAGGGTTAGGGTTAGGGTTAGGCAATGGGGGTTCGCAAGATTACCGGTAATCTTACCGATAAGACCCAGGAGCCTCTGAACGTCCAGGACACAAGTATGAGACATCTAAAATTCCGTAATGGCGACCCGATTCGGAATCTGTTGTCCTCATTGATTTCTGAGCTTCCTAGCGGCAACAGCGCCACCATTTGTCTGCCATTAAAATTGCACAAAAAAATTCAAAAAAAAAAAAACTTTTGCCTACGTACTAAGTAGGCCACTGCGAATCTTTTTCCCTCTTGAGAGTTTTGTCTAAAATGTCCAGAAGGGGGCGCAACAGCGAACCCGGAAGTGTTTTGACACTTGTGTTATTTTCAAGATTTAGGGTTAGGTAATGGGGGTTCTACCGATAAGACTCAGGAGCCTCTGAGAGTCCAAAACACAAGTATGAGACATCAAAAATTCCGTAATGGCGACCCGATTCGGAATCTGTTGTCCTCATTGATTTCTGAGCTTCCTAGCGGCAACAGCGCCACCATTTGTCTGCCATTGAAATTGCACAAAAAAATTCAAAAAAAAAAAACTTTTGCCTACGTACTAAGTAGGCCACTGCGAATCTTTTTCCCTCTTGAGAGTTTTGTCTAAAATGTCCAGAAGGGGGCGCAAAGCGAACCCGAAGTGTTTTGACACTAAGAATGTGTTTTTGGTTGAAATGCTAAACTTAAAATTGAGTACCAGAAGCGAGCCACATATCATCGCGTTCGTCTTATCGATGGCTACGCGTGGACGTGACTAACTTTTATTTCTGACCTTTGTGGGAGGAGCTATCGCACTTTAAAGGCTAACCCTAGGGTTAGGAACCGTGCGACCGTGTGCGGAGAGACACATATCCAAATGTCCGTCTCGACAAGCTATATAACATACTAAAAGATGGGACCGTGTCGACCTTTGTGGGAGGAGCTATCGCACTTTAAAGGCTAACCCTAGGGTTAGGAACCGTGCGACCGTGTGCGGAGAGACACATATCCAAATGTCCGTCTCGACAAGCTATATAACATACTAAAAGATGGGACCGTGTCGACCTTTGTGGGAGGAGCTATCGCACTTTAAAGGCTAACCCTAGGGTTAGGAACCGTGCGACCGTGTGCGGAGAGACACATATCCAAATGTCCGTCTCGACAAGCTATATAACATACTAAAAGATGGGACCGTGTCGACCTTTGTGGGAGGAGCTATCGCACTTTAAAGGCTAACCCTAGGGTTAGGAACCGTGCGACCGTGTGCGGAGAGACACATATCCAAATGTCCGTCTCGACAAGCTATATAACATACTAAAAGATGGGACCGTGTCGACCTTTGTGGGAGGAGCTATCGCACTTTAAAGGGTTAGGGTTAGGGTTAGGGTTAGGCAATGGGGGTTCGCAAGATTACCGGTAATCTTACCGATAAGACCCAGGAGCCTCTGAACGTCCAGGACACAAGTATGAGACATCTAAAATTCCGTAATGGCGACCCGATTCGGAATCTGTTGTCCTCATTGATTTCTGAGCTTCCTAGCGGCAACAGCGCCACCATTTGTCTGCCATTAAAATTGCACAAAAAAATTCAAAAAAAAAAAAACTTTTGCCTACGTACTAAGTAGGCCACTGCGAATCTTTTTCCCTCTTGAGAGTTTTGTCTAAAATGTCCAGAAGGGGGCGCAACAGCGAACCCGGAAGTGTTTTGACACTTGTGTTATTTTCAAGATTTAGGGTTAGGTAATGGGGGTTCTACCGATAAGACTCAGGAGCCTCTGAGAGTCCAAAACACAAGTATGAGACATCAAAAATTCCGTAATGGCGACCCGATTCGGAATCTGTTGTCCTCATTGATTTCTGAGCTTCCTAGCGGCAACAGCGCCACCATTTGTCTGCCATTGAAATTGCACAAAAAAATTCAAAAAAAAAAAACTTTTGCCTACGTACTAAGTAGGCCACTGCGAATCTTTTTCCCTCTTGAGAGTTTTGTCTAAAATGTCCAGAAGGGGGCGCAAAGCGAACCCGGAAGTGTTTTGACACTAAGAATGTGTTTTTGGTTGAAATGCTAAACTTAAAATTGAGTACCAGAAGCGAGCCACATATCATCGCGTTCGTCTTATCGATGGCTACGCGTGGACGTGACTAACTTTTATTTCTGACCTTTGTGGGAGGAGCTATCGCACTTTAAAGGCTAACCCTAGGGTTAGGAACCGTGCGACCGTGTGCGGAGAGACACATATCCAAATGTCCGTCTCGACAAGCTATATAACATACTAAAAGATGGGACCGTGTCGACCTTTGTGGGAGGAGCTATCGCACTTTAAAGGCTAACCCTAGGGTTAGGAACCGTGCGACCGTGTGCGGAGAGACACATATCCAAATGTCCGTCTCGACAAGCTATATAACATACTAAAAGATGGGACCGTGTCGACCTTTGTGGGAGGAGCTATCGCACTTTAAAGGCTAACCCTAGGGTTAGGAACCGTGCGACCGTGTGCGGAGAGACACATATCCAAATGTCCGTCTCGACAAGCTATATAACATACTAAAAGATGGGACCGTGTCGACCTTTGTGGGAGGAGCTATCGCACTTTAAAGGCTAACCCTAGGGTTAGGAACCGTGCGACCGTGTGCGGAGAGACACATATCCAAATGTCCGTCTCGACAAGCTATATAACATACTAAAAGATGGGACCGTGTCGACCTTTGTGGGAGGAGCTATCGCACTTTAAAGGGTTAGGGTTAGGGTTAGGGTTAGGCAATGGGGGTTCGCAAGATTACCGGTAATCTTACCGATAAGACCCAGGAGCCTCTGAACGTCCAGGACACAAGTATGAGACATCTAAAATTCCGTAATGGCGACCCGATTCGGAATCTGTTGTCCTCATTGATTTCTGAGCTTCCTAGCGGCAACAGCGCCACCATTTGTCTGCCATTAAAATTGCACAAAAAAATTCAAAAAAAAAAAAACTTTTGCCTACGTACTAAGTAGGCCACTGCGAATCTTTTTCCCTCTTGAGAGTTTTGTCTAAAATGTCCAGAAGGGGGCGCAACAGCGAACCCGGAAGTGTTTTGACACTTGTGTTATTTTCAAGATTTAGGGTTAGGTAATGGGGGTTCTACCGATAAGACTCAGGAGCCTCTGAGAGTCCAAAACACAAGTATGAGACATCAAAAATTCCGTAATGGCGACCCGATTCGGAATCTGTTGTCCTCATTGATTTCTGAGCTTCCTAGCGGCAACAGCGCCACCATTTGTCTGCCATTGAAATTGCACAAAAAAATTCAAAAAAAAAAAACTTTTGCCTACGTACTAAGTAGGCCACTGCGAATCTTTTTCCCTCTTGAGAGTTTTGTCTAAAATGTCCAGAAGGGGGCGCAAAGCGAACCCGGAAGTGTTTTGACACTAAGAATGTGTTTTTGGTTGAAATGCTAAACTTAAAATTGAGTACCAGAAGCGAGCCACATATCATCGCGTTCGTCTTATCGATGGCTACGCTGTGGACGTGACTAACTTTTATTTCTGACCTTTGTGGGAGGAGCTATCGCACTTTAAAGGCTAACCCTAGGGTTAGGAACCGTGCGACCGTGTGCGGAGAGACACATATCCAAATGTCCGTCTCGACAAGCTATATAACATACTAAAAGATGGGACCGTGTCGACCTTTGTGGGAGGAGCTATCGCACTTTAAAGGCTAACCCTAGGGTTAGGAACCGTGCGACCGTGTGCGGAGAGACACATATCCAAATGTCCGTCTCGACAAGCTATATAACATACTAAAAGATGGGACCGTGTCGACCTTTGTGGGAGGAGCTATCGCACTTTAAAGGCTAACCCTAGGGTTAGGAACCGTGCGACCGTGTGCGGAGAGACACATATCCAAATGTCCGTCTCGACAAGCTATATAACATACTAAAAGATGGGACCGTGTCGACCTTTGTGGGAGGAGCTATCGCACTTTAAAGGGTTAGGGTTAGGGTTAGGGTTAGGGCAATGGGGGTTCGCAAGATTACCGGTAATCTTACCGATAAGACCCAGGAGCCTCTGAACGTCCAGGACACAAGTATGAGACATCTAAAATTCCGTAATGGCGACCCGATTCGGAATCTGTTGTCCTCATTGATTTCTGAGCTTCCTAGCGGCAACAGCGCCACCATTTGTCTGCCATTGAAATTGCACAAAAAAATTCAAAAAAAAAAAAACTTTTGCCTACGTACTAAGTAGGCCACTGCGAATCTTTTTCCCTCTTGAGAGTTTTGTCTAAAATGTCCAGAAGGGGGCGCAAAGCGAACCCGGAAGTGTTTTGACACTAAGAATGTGTTTTTGGTTGAAATGCTAAACTTAAAATTGAGTACCAGAAGCGAGCCACATATCATCGCGTTCGTCTTATCGATGGCTACGCGTGGACGTGACTAACTTTTATTTCTGACCTTTGTGGGAGGAGCTATCGCACTTTAAAGGCTAACCCTAGGGTTAGGAACCGTGCGACCGTGTGCGGAGAGACACATATCCAAATGTCCGTCTCGACAAGCTATATAACATACTAAAAGATGGGACCGTGTCGACCTTTGTGGGAGGAGCTATCGCACTTTAAAGGCTAACCCTAGGGTTAGGAACCGTGCGACCGTGTGCGGAGAGACACATATCCAAATGTCCGTCTCGACAAGCTATATAACATACTAAAAGATGGGACCGTGTCGACCTTTGTGGGAGGAGCTATCGCACTTTAAAGGCTAACCCTAGGGTTAGGAACCGTGCGACCGTGTGCGGAGAGACACATATCCAAATGTCCGTCTCGACAAGCTATATAACATACTAAAAGATGGGACCGTGTCGACCTTTGTGGGAGGAGCTATCGCACTTTAAAGGCTAACCCTAGGGTTAGGAACCGTGCGACCGTGTGCGGAGAGACACATATCCAAATGTCCGTCTCGACAAGCTATATAACATACTAAAAGATGGGACCGTGTCGACCTTTGTGGGAGGAGCTATCGCACTTTAAAGGCTAACCCTAGGGTTAGGAACCGTGCGACCGTGTGCGGAGAGACACATATCCAAATGTCCGTCTCGACAAGCTATATAACATACTAAAAGATGGGACCGTGTCGACCTTTGTGGGAGGAGCTATCGCACTTTAAAGGGTTAGGGTTAGGGTTAGGGTTAGGCAATGGGGGTTCGCAAGATTACCGGTAATCTTACCGATAAGACCCAGGAGCCTCTGAACGTCCAGGACACAAGTATGAGACATCTAAAATTCCGTAATGGCGACCCGATTCGGAATCTGTTGTCCTCATTGATTTCTGAGCTTCCTAGCGGCAACAGCGCCACCATTTGTCTGCCATTAAAATTGCACAAAAAAATTCAAAAAAAAAAAAACTTTTGCCTACGTACTAAGTAGGCCACTGCGAATCTTTTTCCCTCTTGAGAGTTTTGTCTAAAATGTCCAGAAGGGGGCGCAACAGCGAACCCGGAAGTGTTTTGACACTTGTGTTATTTTCAAGATTTAGGGTTAGGTAATGGGGGTTCTACCGATAAGACTCAGGAGCCTCTGAGAGTCCAAAACACAAGTATGAGACATCAAAAATTCCGTAATGGCGACCCGATTCGGAATCTGTTGTCCTCATTGATTTCTGAGCTTCCTAGCGGCAACAGCGCCACCATTTGTCTGCCATTGAAATTGCACAAAAAAATTCAAAAAAAAAAAACTTTTGCCTACGTACTAAGTAGGCCACTGCGAATCTTTTTCCCTCTTGAGAGTTTTGTCTAAAATGTCCAGAAGGGGGCGCAAAGCGAACCCGGAAGTGTTTTGACACTAAGAATGTGTTTTTGGTTGAAATGCTAAACTTAAAATTGAGTACCAGAAGCGAGCCACATATCATCGCGTTCGTCTTATCGATGGCTACGCGTGGACGTGACTAACTTTTATTTCTGACCTTTGTGGGAGGAGCTATCGCACTTTAAAGGCTAACCCTAGGGTTAGGAACCGTGCGACCGTGTGCGGAGAGACACATATCCAAATGTCCGTCTCGACAAGCTATATAACATACTAAAAGATGGGACCGTGTCGACCTTTGTGGGAGGAGCTATCGCACTTTAAAGGCTAACCCTAGGGTTAGGAACCGTGCGACCGTGTGCGGAGAGACACATATCCAAATGTCCGTCTCGACAAGCTATATAACATACTAAAAGATGGGACCGTGTCGACCTTTGTGGGAGGAGCTATCGCACTTTAAAGGCTAACCCTAGGGTTAGGAACCGTGCGACCGTGTGCGGAGAGACACATATCCAAATGTCCGTCTCGACAAGCTATATAACATACTAAAAGATGGGACCGTGTCGACCTTTGTGGGAGGAGCTATCGCACTTTAAAGGCTAACCCTAGGGTTAGGAACCGTGCGACCGTGTGCGGAGAGACACATATCCAAATGTCCGTCTCGACAAGCTATATAACATACTAAAAGATGGGACCGTGTCGACCTTTGTGGGAGGAGCTATCGCACTTTAAAGGGTTAGGGTTAGGGTTAGGGTTAGGGCAATGGGGGTTCGCAAGATTACCGGTAATCTTACCGATAAGACCCAGGAGCCTCTGAACGTCCAGGACACAAGTATGAGACATCTAAAATTCCGTAATGGCGACCCGATTCGGAATCTGTTGTCCTCATTGATTTCTGAGCTTCCTAGCGGCAACAGCGCCACCATTTGTCTGCCATTGAAATTGCACAAAAAAATTCAAAAAAAAAAAAACTTTTGCCTACGTACTAAGTAGGCCACTGCGAATCTTTTTCCCTCTTGAGAGTTTTGTCTAAAATGTCCAGAAGGGGGCGCAAAGCGAACCCGGAAGTGTTTTGACACTAAGAATGTGTTTTTGGTTGAAATGCTAAACTTAAAATTGAGTACCAGAAGCGAGCCACATATCATCGCGTTCGTCTTATCGATGGCTACGCGTGGACGTGACTAACTTTTATTTCTGACCTTTGTGGGAGGAGCTATCGCACTTTAAAGGCTAACCCTAGGGTTAGGAACCGTGCGACCGTGTGCGGAGAGACACATATCCAAATGTCCGTCTCGACAAGCTATATAACATACTAAAAGATGGGACCGTGTCGACCTTTGTGGGAGGAGCTATCGCACTTTAAAGGCTAACCCTAGGGTTAGGAACCGTGCGACCGTGTGCGGAGAGACACATATCCAAATGTCCGTCTCGACAAGCTATATAACATACTAAAAGATGGGACCGTGTCGACCTTTGTGGGAGGAGCTATCGCACTTTAAAGGCTAACCCTAGGGTTAGGAACCGTGCGACCGTGTGCGGAGAGACACATATCCAAATGTCCGTCTCGACAAGCTATATAACATACTAAAAGATGGGACCGTGTCGACCTTTGTGGGAGGAGCTATCGCACTTTAAAGGGTTAGGGTTAGGGTTAGGGTTAGGGCAATGGGGGTTCGCAAGATTACCGGTAATCTTACCGATAAGACCCAGGAGCCTCTGAACGTCCAGGACACAAGTATGAGACATCTAAAATTCCGTAATGGCGACCCGATTCGGAATCTGTTGTCCTCATTGATTTCTGAGCTTCCTAGCGGCAACAGCGCCACCATTTGTCTGCCATTAAAATTGCACAAAAAAATTCAAAAAAAAAAAAACTTTTGCCTACGTACTAAGTAGGCCACTGCGAATCTTTTTCCCTCTTGAGAGTTTTGTCTAAAATGTCCAGAAGGGGGCGCAACAGCGAACCCGGAAGTGTTTTGACACTTGTGTTATTTTCAAGATTTAGGGTTAGGTAATGGGGGTTCTACCGATAAGACTCAGGAGCCTCTGAGAGTCCAAAACACAAGTATGAGACATCAAAAATTCCGTAATGGCGACCCGATTCGGAATCTGTTGTCCTCATTGATTTCTGAGCTTCCTAGCGGCAACAGCGCCACCATTTGTCTGCCATTGAAATTGCACAAAAAAATTCAAAAAAAAAAAAACTTTTGCCTACGTACTAAGTAGGCCACTGCGAATCTTTTTCCCTCTTGAGAGTTTTGTCTAAAATGTCCAGAAGGGGGCGCAAAGCGAACCCGGAAGTGTTTTGACACTAAGAATGTGTTTTTGGTTGAAATGCTAAACTTAAAATTGAGTACCAGAAGCGAGCCACATATCATCGCGTTCGTCTTATCGATGGCTACGCGTGGACGTGACTAACTTTTATTTCTGACCTTTGTGGGAGGAGCTATCGCACTTTAAAGGCTAACCCTAGGGTTAGGAACCGTGCGACCGTGTGCGGAGAGACACATATCCAAATGTCCGTCTCGACAAGCTATATAACATACTAAAAGATGGGACCGTGTCGACCTTTGTGGGAGGAGCTATCGCACTTTAAAGGCTAACCCTAGGGTTAGGAACCGTGCGACCGTGTGCGGAGAGACACATATCCAAATGTCCGTCTCGACAAGCTATATAACATACTAAAAGATGGGACCGTGTCGACCTTTGTGGGAGGAGCTATCGCACTTTAAAGGCTAACCCTAGGGTTAGGAACCGTGCGACCGTGTGCGGAGAGACACATATCCAAATGTCCGTCTCGACAAGCTATATAACATACTAAAAGATGGGACCGTGTCGACCTTTGTGGGAGGAGCTATCGCACTTTAAAGGGTTAGGGTTAGGGTTAGGGTTAGGGCAATGGGGGTTCGCAAGATTACCGGTAATCTTACCGATAAGACCCAGGAGCCTCTGAACGTCCAGGACACAAGTATGAGACATCTAAAATTCCGTAATGGCGACCCGATTCGGAATCTGTTGTCCTCATTGATTTCTGAGCTTCCTAGCGGCAACAGCGCCACCATTTGTCTGCCATTGAAATTGCACAAAAAAATTCAAAAAAAAAAAAACTTTTGCCTACGTACTAAGTAGGCCACTGCGAATCTTTTTCCCTCTTGAGAGTTTTGTCTAAAATGTCCAGAAGGGGGCGCAAAGCGAACCCGGAAGTGTTTTGACACTAAGAATGTGTTTTTGGTTGAAATGCTAAACTTAAAATTGAGTACCAGAAGCGAGCCACATATCATCGCGTTCGTCTTATCGATGGCTACGCGTGGACGTGACTAACTTTTATTTCTGACCTTTGTGGGAGGAGCTATCGCACTTTAAAGGCTAACCCTAGGGTTAGGAACCGTGCGACCGTGTGCGGAGAGACACATATCCAAATGTCCGTCTCGACAAGCTATATAACATACTAAAAGATGGGACCGTGTCGACCTTTGTGGGAGGAGCTATCGCACTTTAAAGGCTAACCCTAGGGTTAGGAACCGTGCGACCGTGTGCGGAGAGACACATATCCAAATGTCCGTCTCGACAAGCTATATAACATACTAAAAGATGGGACCGTGTCGACCTTTGTGGGAGGAGCTATCGCACTTTAAAGGCTAACCCTAGGGTTAGGAACCGTGCGACCGTGTGCGGAGAGACACATATCCAAATGTCCGTCTCGACAAGCTATATAACATACTAAAAGATGGGACCGTGTCGACCTTTGTGGGAGGAGCTATCGCACTTTAAAGGGTTAGGGTTAGGGTTAGGGTTAGGGCAATGGGGGTTCGCAAGATTACCGGTAATCTTACCGATAAGACCCAGGAGCCTCTGAACGTCCAGGACACAAGTATGAGACATCTAAAATTCCGTAATGGCGACCCGATTCGGAATCTGTTGTCCTCATTGATTTCTGAGCTTCCTAGCGGCAACAGCGCCACCATTTGTCTGCCATTAAAATTGCACAAAAAAATTCAAAAAAAAAAAAACTTTTGCCTACGTACTAAGTAGGCCACTGCGAATCTTTTTCCCTCTTGAGAGTTTTGTCTAAAATGTCCAGAAGGGGGCGCAACAGCGAACCCGGAAGTGTTTTGACACTTGTGTTATTTTCAAGATTTAGGGTTAGGTAATGGGGGTTCTACCGATAAGACTCAGGAGCCTCTGAGAGTCCAAAACACAAGTATGAGACATCAAAAATTCCGTAATGGCGACCCGATTCGGAATCTGTTGTCCTCATTGATTTCTGAGCTTCCTAGCGGCAACAGCGCCACCATTTGTCTGCCATTGAAATTGCACAAAAAAATTCAAAAAAAAAAAAACTTTTGCCTACGTACTAAGTAGGCCACTGCGAATCTTTTTCCCTCTTGAGAGTTTTGTCTAAAATGTCCAGAAGGGGGCGCAAAGCGAACCCGGAAGTGTTTTGACACTAAGAATGTGTTTTTGGTTGAAATGCTAAACTTAAAATTGAGTACCAGAAGCGAGCCACATATCATCGCGTTCGTCTTATCGATGGCTACGCGTGGACGTGACTAACTTTTATTTCTGACCTTTGTGGGAGGAGCTATCGCACTTTAAAGGCTAACCCTAGGGTTAGGAACCGTGCGACCGTGTGCGGAGAGACACATATCCAAATGTCCGTCTCGACAAGCTATATAACATACTAAAAGATGGGACCGTGTCGACCTTTGTGGGAGGAGCTATCGCACTTTAAAGGCTAACCCTAGGGTTAGGAACCGTGCGACCGTGTGCGGAGAGACACATATCCAAATGTCCGTCTCGACAAGCTATATAACATACTAAAAGATGGGACCGTGTCGACCTTTGTGGGAGGAGCTATCGCACTTTAAAGGCTAACCCTAGGGTTAGGAACCGTGCGACCGTGTGCGGAGAGACACATATCCAAATGTCCGTCTCGACAAGCTATATAACATACTAAAAGATGGGACCGTGTCGACCTTTGTGGGAGGAGCTATCGCACTTTAAAGGCTAACCCTAGGGTTAGGAACCGTGCGACCGTGTGCGGAGAGACACATATCCAAATGTCCGTCTCGACAAGCTATATAACATACTAAAAGATGGGACCGTGTCGACCTTTGTGGGAGGAGCTATCGCACTTTAAAGGGTTAGGGTTAGGGTTAGGGTTAGGCAATGGGGGTTCGCAAGATTACCGGTAATCTTACCGATAAGACCCAGGAGCCTCTGAACGTCCAGGACACAAGTATGAGACATCTAAAATTCCGTAATGGCGACCCGATTCGGAATCTGTTGTCCTCATTGATTTCTGAGCTTCCTAGCGGCAACAGCGCCACCATTTGTCTGCCATTAAAATTGCACAAAAAAATTCAAAAAAAAAAAAACTTTTGCCTACGTACTAAGTAGGCCACTGCGAATCTTTTTCCCTCTTGAGAGTTTTGTCTAAAATGTCCAGAAGGGGGCGCAACAGCGAACCCGGAAGTGTTTTGACACTTGTGTTATTTTCAAGATTTAGGGTTAGGTAATGGGGGTTCTACCGATAAGACTCAGGAGCCTCTGAGAGTCCAAAACACAAGTATGAGACATCAAAAATTCCGTAATGGCGACCCGATTCGGAATCTGTTGTCCTCATTGATTTCTGAGCTTCCTAGCGGCAACAGCGCCACCATTTGTCTGCCATTGAAATTGCACAAAAAAATTCAAAAAAAAAAAAACTTTTGCCTACGTACTAAGTAGGCCACTGCGAATCTTTTTCCCTCTTGAGAGTTTTGTCTAAAATGTCCAGAAGGGGGCGCAAAGCGAACCCGGAAGTGTTTTGACACTAAGAATGTGTTTTTGGTTGAAATGCTAAACTTAAAATTGAGTACCAGAAGCGAGCCACATATCATCGCGTTCGTCTTATCGATGGCTACGCGTGGACGTGACTAACTTTTATTTCTGACCTTTGTGGGAGGAGCTATCGCACTTTAAAGGCTAACCCTAGGGTTAGGAACCGTGCGACCGTGTGCGGAGAGACACATATCCAAATGTCCGTCTCGACAAGCTATATAACATACTAAAAGATGGGACCGTGTCGACCTTTGTGGGAGGAGCTATCGCACTTTAAAGGCTAACCCTAGGGTTAGGAACCGTGCGACCGTGTGCGGAGAGACACATATCCAAATGTCCGTCTCGACAAGCTATATAACATACTAAAAGATGGGACCGTGTCGACCTTTGTGGGAGGAGCTATCGCACTTTAAAGGCTAACCCTAGGGTTAGGAACCGTGCGACCGTGTGCGGAGAGACACATATCCAAATGTCCGTCTCGACAAGCTATATAACATACTAAAAGATGGGACCGTGTCGACCTTTGTGGGAGGAGCTATCGCACTTTAAAGGGTTAGGGTTAGGGTTAGGGTTAGGGCAATGGGGGTTCGCAAGATTACCGGTAATCTTACCGATAAGACCCAGGAGCCTCTGAACGTCCAGGACACAAGTATGAGACATCTAAAATTCCGTAATGGCGACCCGATTCGGAATCTGTTGTCCTCATTGATTTCTGAGCTTCCTAGCGGCAACAGCGCCACCATTTGTCTGCCATTGAAATTGCACAAAAAAATTCAAAAAAAAAAAAACTTTTGCCTACGTACTAAGTAGGCCACTGCGAATCTTTTTCCCTCTTGAGAGTTTTGTCTAAAATGTCCAGAAGGGGGCGCAAAGCGAACCCGGAAGTGTTTTGACACTAAGAATGTGTTTTTGGTTGAAATGCTAAACTTAAAATTGAGTACCAGAAGCGAGCCACATATCATCGCGTTCGTCTTATCGATGGCTACGCGTGGACGTGACTAACTTTTATTTCTGACCTTTGTGGGAGGAGCTATCGCACTTTAAAGGCTAACCCTAGGGTTAGGAACCGTGCGACCGTGTGCGGAGAGACACATATCCAAATGTCCGTCTCGACAAGCTATATAACATACTAAAAGATGGGACCGTGTCGACCTTTGTGGGAGGAGCTATCGCACTTTAAAGGCTAACCCTAGGGTTAGGAACCGTGCGACCGTGTGCGGAGAGACACATATCCAAATGTCCGTCTCGACAAGCTATATAACATACTAAAAGATGGGACCGTGTCGACCTTTGTGGGAGGAGCTATCGCACTTTAAAGGCTAACCCTAGGGTTAGGAACCGTGCGACCGTGTGCGGAGAGACACATATCCAAATGTCCGTCTCGACAAGCTATATAACATACTAAAAGATGGGACCGTGTCGACCTTTGTGGGAGGAGCTATCGCACTTTAAAGGGTTAGGGTTAGGGTTAGGGTTAGGGCAATGGGGGTTCGCAAGATTACCGGTAATCTTACCGATAAGACCCAGGAGCCTCTGAACGTCCAGGACACAAGTATGAGACATCTAAAATTCCGTAATGGCGACCCGATTCGGAATCTGTTGTCCTCATTGATTTCTGAGCTTCCTAGCGGCAACAGCGCCACCATTTGTCTGCCATTAAAATTGCACAAAAAAATTCAAAAAAAAAAAAACTTTTGCCTACGTACTAAGTAGGCCACTGCGAATCTTTTTCCCTCTTGAGAGTTTTGTCTAAAATGTCCAGAAGGGGGCGCAACAGCGAACCCGGAAGTGTTTTGACACTTGTGTTATTTTCAAGATTTAGGGTTAGGTAATGGGGGTTCTACCGATAAGACTCAGGAGCCTCTGAGAGTCCAAAACACAAGTATGAGACATCAAAAATTCCGTAATGGCGACCCGATTCGGAATCTGTTGTCCTCATTGATTTCTGAGCTTCCTAGCGGCAACAGCGCCACCATTTGTCTGCCATTGAAATTGCACAAAAAAATTCAAAAAAAAAAAAACTTTTGCCTACGTACTAAGTAGGCCACTGCGAATCTTTTTCCCTCTTGAGAGTTTTGTCTAAAATGTCCAGAAGGGGGCGCAAAGCGAACCCGGAAGTGTTTTGACACTAAGAATGTGTTTTTGGTTGAAATGCTAAACTTAAAATTGAGTACCAGAAGCGAGCCACATATCATCGCGTTCGTCTTATCGATGGCTACGCGTGGACGTGACTAACTTTTATTTCTGACCTTTGTGGGAGGAGCTATCGCACTTTAAAGGCTAACCCTAGGGTTAGGAACCGTGCGACCGTGTGCGGAGAGACACATATCCAAATGTCCGTCTCGACAAGCTATATAACATACTAAAAGATGGGACCGTGTCGACCTTTGTGGGAGGAGCTATCGCACTTTAAAGGCTAACCCTAGGGTTAGGAACCGTGCGACCGTGTGCGGAGAGACACATATCCAAATGTCCGTCTCGACAAGCTATATAACATACTAAAAGATGGGACCGTGTCGACCTTTGTGGGAGGAGCTATCGCACTTTAAAGGCTAACCCTAGGGTTAGGAACCGTGCGACCGTGTGCGGAGAGACACATATCCAAATGTCCGTCTCGACAAGCTATATAACATACTAAAAGATGGGACCGTGTCGACCTTTGTGGGAGGAGCTATCGCACTTTAAAGGCTAACCCTAGGGTTAGGAACCGTGCGACCGTGTGCGGAGAGACACATATCCAAATGTCCGTCTCGACAAGCTATATAACATACTAAAAGATGGGACCGTGTCGACCTTTGTGGGAGGAGCTATCGCACTTTAAAGGGTTAGGGTTAGGGTTAGGGTTAGGCAATGGGGGTTCGCAAGATTACCGGTAATCTTACCGATAAGACCCAGGAGCCTCTGAACGTCCAGGACACAAGTATGAGACATCTAAAATTCCGTAATGGCGACCCGATTCGGAATCTGTTGTCCTCATTGATTTCTGAGCTTCCTAGCGGCAACAGCGCCACCATTTGTCTGCCATTAAAATTGCACAAAAAAATTCAAAAAAAAAAAAACTTTTGCCTACGTACTAAGTAGGCCACTGCGAATCTTTTTCCCTCTTGAGAGTTTTGTCTAAAATGTCCAGAAGGGGGCGCAACAGCGAACCCGGAAGTGTTTTGACACTTGTGTTATTTTCAAGATTTAGGGTTAGGTAATGGGGGTTCTACCGATAAGACTCAGGAGCCTCTGAGAGTCCAAAACACAAGTATGAGACATCAAAAATTCCGTAATGGCGACCCGATTCGGAATCTGTTGTCCTCATTGATTTCTGAGCTTCCTAGCGGCAACAGCGCCACCATTTGTCTGCCATTGAAATTGCACAAAAAAATTCAAAAAAAAAAAAAACTTTTGCCTACGTACTAAGTAGGCCACTGCGAATCTTTTTCCCTCTTGAGAGTTTTGTCTAAAATGTCCAGAAGGGGGCGCAAAGCGAACCCGGAAGTGTTTTGACACTTGTGTTTTTTTCCAGATTTTTTTTTTTTTTTTTTAGGGTTAGGCTTAGTGTATACAAGTCTGCGGGTTAGGTTTAGGGTGAGGGTTTGAGATAGGTAGTAGTTGTAGTACTAAGACTGGTTAGGGTTAGTGTATACAAGTCTGCGGGTTAGGTTCAGGGTGAGGGTTTGAGATAGGTTGTAGTTGTAGTACTAAGACAAGTCTAAGTCCACATCAAGAAGGTTTTTTTTTTTTTTTTTTTTTTGGTTTAGTTTCTTTTTTTTTTTTCTTTTTTTTTGATTTTTTTTTTTTTTTTTTTGAATTTTTTTTCTTTTTTTTTCTTTTTTTCTTTTTTTTTTGATTTTTTTTTCTTTTTTTGCATGTTTCAAGTGATTTGGGATCGACTGGTAATAGTCCCCAGTGCACTTATTTTGGTGTCCCCAAGCTCTGGGACTTAGTAAAATTTACCTCAGACCTTAGGAGTGTCGTAGAGCGACGGGACCAATTCCATTAAATCCGGCATGAAAAAGTGATTCAGAAAATGTGTTGTTTGAAAAAAATAAATAATAATTGAGCTCTAGGGGCTGAAAAAACGTGTCTCTTTTGATTTGGCGGAGAGTTAGCAGTGTCGGAGAGCTACGAAACCACTTCCATCGGATTCGGGACGCTTCAAACATTTAGAAACAGTCTTGTTTGTGAAGACAGCAATTTTTTTGAATATCTTATTGAATTTTAAAGCTGCAAGGCCGCAAAATAAAGCCTAAAATGTCAACGCTTGACCTTTGGGTCTTCGGAGTGTCTTTGAGCGTCGGGAGTTGGCTCCCTAGACTCACTTTTTCCCGCTGAATACAGCCGTGGTGGTCTCGTGTCTCTACGATGTCGGGAAGTGGGTGTAATAGCCACTTAGCCGCCAGAAAACTTCTGTAAAAAACCGAGACCATTTTCCGACTCAGACCGACGAGGCGGACGCGCTGATATGTGTTTCCCAGCACACGGACTTACGGTTCTCTTAATTGGCTAGGGTTAGGGTTAGTTTTCAACGCGCGATAGCTCTTGAACGATACGTCCGTCAGACAAGTAATTGACGTTGGCGTTTCCAGCTTTCCGAGGCCTACGATCTGATATGTCCGCCATTGTCGTGCGACCCCCGTAGCCCCTAACCCTAACCCTAGATAACCCTAGTTTTACCTGATCGAAAGGCTTATAGGGTTACCGATGCTAAGAATGTGTTTTTGGTTGAAATGCTAAACTTAAAATTGAGTACCAGAAGCGAGCCACATATCATCGCGTTCGTCTTATCGATGGCTACGCGTGGACGTGACTAACTTTTATTTCTGACCTTTGTGGGAGGAGCTATCGCACTTTAAAGGCTAACCCTAGGGTTAGGAACCGTGCGACCGTGTGCGGAGAGACACATATCCAAATGTCCGTCTCGACAAGCTATATAACATACTAAAAGATGGGACCGTGTCGACCTTTGTGGGAGGAGCTATCGCACTTTAAAGGCTAACCCTAGGGTTAGGAACCGTGCGACCGTGTGCGGAGAGACACATATCCAAATGTCCGTCTCGACAAGCTATATAACATACTAAAAGATGGGACCGTGTCGACCTTTGTGGGAGGAGCTATCGCACTTTAAAGGCTAACCCTAGGGTTAGGAACCGTGCGACCGTGTGCGGAGAGACACATATCCAAATGTCCGTCTCGACAAGCTATATAACATACTAAAAGATGGGACCGTGTCGACCTTTGTGGGAGGAGCTATCGCACTTTAAAGGGTTAGGGTTAGGGTTAGGGTTAGGGCAATGGGGGTTCGCAAGATTACCGGTAATCTTACCGATAAGACCCAGGAGCCTCTGAACGTCCAGGACACAAGTATGAGACATCTAAAATTCCGTAATGGCGACCCGATTCGGAATCTGTTGTCCTCATTGATTTCTGAGCTTCCTAGCGGCAACAGCGCCACCATTTGTCTGCCATTAAAATTGCACAAAAAAATTCAAAAAAAAAAAAACTTTTGCCTACGTACTAAGTAGGCCACTGCGAATCTTTTTCCCTCTTGAGAGTTTTGTCTAAAATGTCCAGAAGGGGGCGCAACAGCGAACCCGGAAGTGTTTTGACACTTGTGTTATTTTCAAGATTTAGGGTTAGGTAATGGGGGTTCTACCGATAAGACTCAGGAGCCTCTGAGAGTCCAAAACACAAGTATGAGACATCAAAAATTCCGTAATGGCGACCCGATTCGGAATCTGTTGTCCTCATTGATTTCTGAGCTTCCTAGCGGCAACAGCGCCACCATTTGTCTGCCATTGAAATTGCACAAAAAAATTCAAAAAAAAAAAAACTTTTGCCTACGTACTAAGTAGGCCACTGCGAATCTTTTTCCCTCTTGAGAGTTTTGTCTAAAATGTCCAGAAGGGGGCGCAAAGCGAACCCGGAAGTGTTTTGACACTAAGAATGTGTTTTTGGTTGAAATGCTAAACTTAAAATTGAGTACCAGAAGCGAGCCACATATCATCGCGTTCGTCTTATCGATGGCTACGCGTGGACGTGACTAACTTTTATTTCTGACCTTTGTGGGAGGAGCTATCGCACTTTAAAGGCTAACCCTAGGGTTAGGAACCGTGCGACCGTGTGCGGAGAGACACATATCCAAATGTCCGTCTCGACAAGCTATATAACATACTAAAAGATGGGACCGTGTCGACCTGAGCTATCGCACTTTAAAGGGTTAGGGTTAGGGTTAGGGTTAGGGCAATGGGGGTTCGCAAGATTACCGGTAATCTTACCGATAAGACCCAGGAGCCTCTGAACGTCCAGGACACAAGTATGAGACATCTAAAATTCCGTAATGGCGACCCGATTCGGAATCTGTTGTCCTCATTGATTTCTGAGCTTCCTAGCGGCAACAGCGCCACCATTTGTCTGCCATTAAAATTGCACAAAAAAATTCAAAAAAAAAAAAACTTTTGCCTACGTACTAAGTAGGCCACTGCGAATCTTTTTTTTTTTTAGGGTTAGGCTTAGTGTATACAAGTCTGCGGGTTAGGTTTAGGGTGAGGGTTTGAGATAGGTAGTAGTTGTAGTACTAAGACTGGTTAGGGTTAGTGTATACAAGTCTGCGGGTTAGGTTCAGGGTGAGGGTTTGAGATAGGTTGTAGTTGTAGTACTAAGACAAGTCTAAGTCCACATCAAGAAGGTTTTTTTTTTTTTTTTTTTTGGTTTAGTTTCTTTTTTTTTTTCTTTTTTTTTGATTTTTTTTTTTTTTTTTTGAATTTTTTTTCTTTTTTTTTCTTTTTTTTTTTAATTTTTTTTCTTTTTTTGCATGTTTCAAGTGATTTGGGATCGACTGGTAATAGTCCCCAGTGCACTTATTTTGGTGTCCCCAAGCTCTGGGACTTAGTAAAATTTACCCCAGACCTTAGGAGTGTCGTAGAGCGACGGGACCAATTCCATTAAATCCGGCATGAAAAAGTGATTCAGAAAATGTGTTGTTTGAAAAAAAATAATAATAATTGAGCTCTAGGGGCTGAAAAAACGTGTCTCTTTTGATTTGGCGGAGAGTTAGCAGTGTCGGAGAGCTACGAAACCACTTCCATCGGATTCGGGACGCTTCAAACATTTAGAAACAGTCTTGTTTGTGAAGACAGCAATTTTTTTGAATATCTTATTGAATTTTAAAGCTGCAAGGCCGCAAAATAAAGCCTAAAATGTCAACGCTTGACCTTTGGGTCTTCGGAGTGTCTTTGAGCGTCGGGAGTTGGCTCCCTAGACTCACTTTTTCCCGCTGAATACAGCCGTGGTGGTCTCGTGTCTCTACGATGTCGGGAAGTGGGTGTAATAGCCACTTAGCCGCCAGAAAACTTCTGTAAAAAACCGAGACCATTTTCCGACTCAGAACGACGAGGCGGACGCGCTGATATGTGTTTCCCAGCACACGGACTTACGGTTCTCTTAATTGGCTAGGGTTAGGGTTAGTTTTCAACGCGCGATAGCTCTTGAACGATACGTCCGTCAGACAAGTAATTGACGTTGGCGTTTCCAGCTTTCCGAGGCCTACGATCTGATATGTCCGCCATTGTCGTGCGACCCCCGTAGCCCCTAACCCTAACCCTAGATAACCCTAGTTTTACCTGATCGAAAGGCTTATAGGGTTACCGATGCTAAGAATGTGTTTTTGGTTGAAATGCTAAACTTAAAATTGAGTACCAGAAGCGAGCCACATATCATCGCGTTCGTCTTATCGATGGCTACGCGTGGACGTGACTAACTTTTATTTCTGACCTTTGTGGGAGGAGCTATCGCACTTTAAAGGCTAACCCTAGGGTTAGGAACCGTGCGACCGTGTGCGGAGAGACACATATCCAAATGTCCGTCTCGACAAGCTATATAACATACTAAAAGATGGGACCGTGTCGACCTTTGTGGGAGGAGCTATCGCACTTTAAAGGCTAACCCTAGGGTTAGGAACCGTGCGACCGTGTGCGGAGAGACACATATCCAAATGTCCGTCTCGACAAGCTATATAACATACTAAAAGATGGGACCGTGTCGACCTTTGTGGGAGGAGCTATCGCACTTTAAAGGCTAACCCTAGGGTTAGGAACCGTGCGACCGTGTGCGGAGAGACACATATCCAAATGTCCGTCTCGACAAGCTATATAACATACTAAAAGATGGGACCGTGTCGACCTTTGTGGGAGGAGCTATCGCACTTTAAAGGGTTAGGGTTAGGGTTAGGGTTAGGGCAATGGGGGTTCGCAAGATTACCGGTAATCTTACCGATAAGACCCAGGAGCCTCTGAACGTCCAGGACACAAGTATGAGACATCTAAAATTCCGTAATGGCGACCCGATTCGGAATCTGTTGTCCTCATTGATTTCTGAGCTTCCTAGCGGCAACAGCGCCACCATTTGTCTGCCATTAAAATTGCACAAAAAAATTCAAAAAAAAAAAAACTTTTGCCTACGTACTAAGTAGGCCACTGCGAATCTTTTTCCCTCTTGAGAGTTTTGTCTAAAATGTCCAGAAGGGGGCGCAACAGCGAACCCGGAAGTGTTTTGACACTTGTGTTATTTTCAAGATTTAGGGTTAGGTAATGGGGGTTCTACCGATAAGACTCAGGAGCCTCTGAGAGTCCAAAACACAAGTATGAGACATCAAAAATTCCGTAATGGCGACCCGATTCGGAATCTGTTGTCCTCATTGATTTCTGAGCTTCCTAGCGGCAACAGCGCCACCATTTGTCTGCCATTGAAATTGCACAAAAAAATTCAAAAAAAAAAAAACTTTTGCCTACGTACTAAGTAGGCCACTGCGAATCTTTTTCCCTCTTGAGAGTTTTGTCTAAAATGTCCAGAAGGGGGCGCAAAGCGAACCCGGAAGTGTTTTGACACTAAGAATGTGTTTTTGGTTGAAATGCTAAACTTAAAATTGAGTACCAGAAGCGAGCCACATATCATCGCGTTCGTCTTATCGATGGCTACGCGTGGACGTGACTAACTTTTATTTCTGACCTTTGTGGGAGGAGCTATCGCACTTTAAAGGCTAACCCTAGGGTTAGGAACCGTGCGACCGTGTGCGGAGAGACACATATCCAAATGTCCGTCTCGACAAGCTATATAACATACTAAAAGATGGGACCGTGTCGACCTTTGTGGGAGGAGCTATCGCACTTTAAAGGCTAACCCTAGGGTTAGGAACCGTGCGACCGTGTGCGGAGAGACACATATCCAAATGTCCGTCTCGACAAGCTATATAACATACTAAAAGATGGGACCGTGTCGACCTTTGTGGGAGGAGCTATCGCACTTTAAAGGCTAACCCTAGGGTTAGGAACCGTGCGACCGTGTGCGGAGAGACACATATCCAAATGTCCGTCTCGACAAGCTATATAACATACTAAAAGATGGGACCGTGTCGACCTTTGTGGGAGGAGCTATCGCACTTTAAAGGGTTAGGGTTAGGGTTAGGGTTAGGCAATGGGGGTTCGCAAGATTACCGGTAATCTTACCGATAAGACCCAGGAGCCTCTGAACGTCCAGGACACAAGTATGAGACATCTAAAATTCCGTAATGGCGACCCGATTCGGAATCTGTTGTCCTCATTGATTTCTGAGCTTCCTAGCGGCAACAGCGCCACCATTTGTCTGCCATTAAAATTGCACAAAAAAATTCAAAAAAAAAAAAACTTTTGCCTACGTACTAAGTAGGCCACTGCGAATCTTTTTCCCTCTTGAGAGTTTTGTCTAAAATGTCCAGAAGGGGGCGCAACAGCGAACCCGGAAGTGTTTTGACACTTGTGTTATTTTCAAGATTTAGGGTTAGGTAATGGGGGTTCTACCGATAAGACTCAGGAGCCTCTGAGAGTCCAAAACACAAGTATGAGACATCAAAAATTCCGTAATGGCGACCCGATTCGGAATCTGTTGTCCTCATTGATTTCTGAGCTTCCTAGCGGCAACAGCGCCACCATTTGTCTGCCATTGAAATTGCACAAAAAAATTCAAAAAAAAAAAAACTTTTGCCTACGTACTAAGTAGGCCACTGCGAATCTTTTTCCCTCTTGAGAGTTTTGTCTAAAATGTCCAGAAGGGGGCGCAAAGCGAACCCGGAAGTGTTTTGACACTAAGAATGTGTTTTTGGTTGAAATGCTAAACTTAAAATTGAGTACCAGAAGCGAGCCACATATCATCGCGTTCGTCTTATCGATGGCTACGCGTGGACGTGACTAACTTTTATTTCTGACCTTTGTGGGAGGAGCTATCGCACTTTAAAGGCTAACCCTAGGGTTAGGAACCGTGCGACCGTGTGCGGAGAGACACATATCCAAATGTCCGTCTCGACAAGCTATATAACATACTAAAAGATGGGACCGTGTCGACCTTTGTGGGAGGAGCTATCGCACTTTAAAGGCTAACCCTAGGGTTAGGAACCGTGCGACCGTGTGCGGAGAGACACATATCCAAATGTCCGTCTCGACAAGCTATATAACATACTAAAAGATGGGACCGTGTCGACCTTTGTGGGAGGAGCTATCGCACTTTAAAGGCTAACCCTAGGGTTAGGAACCGTGCGACCGTGTGCGGAGAGACACATATCCAAATGTCCGTCTCGACAAGCTATATAACATACTAAAAGATGGGACCGTGTCGACCTTTGTGGGAGGAGCTATCGCACTTTAAAGGCTAACCCTAGGGTTAGGAACCGTGCGACCGTGTGCGGAGAGACACATATCCAAATGTCCGTCTCGACAAGCTATATAACATACTAAAAGATGGGACCGTGTCGACCTTTGTGGGAGGAGCTATCGCACTTTAAAGGCTAACCCTAGGGTTAGGAACCGTGCGACCGTGTGCGGAGAGACACATATCCAAATGTCCGTCTCGACAAGCTATATAACATACTAAAAGATGGGACCGTGTCGACCTTTGTGGGAGGAGCTATCGCACTTTAAAGGGTTAGGGTTAGGGTTAGGGTTAGGGCAATGGGGGTTCGCAAGATTACCGGTAATATTACCGATAAGACCCAGGAGCCTCTGAACGTCCAGGACACAAGTATGAGACATCTAAAATTCCGTAATGGCGACCCGATTCGGAATCTGTTGTCCTCATTGATTTCTGAGCTTCCTAGCGGCAACAGCGCCACCATTTGTCTGCCATTAAAATTGCACAAAAAAATTCAAAAAAAAAAAAACTTTTGCCTACGTACTAAGTAGGCCACTGCGAATCTTTTTCCCTCTTGAGAGTTTTGTCTAAAATGTCCAGAAGGGGGCGCAACAGCGAACCCGGAAGTGTTTTGACACTTGTGTTATTTTCAAGATTTAGGGTTAGGTAATGGGGGTTCTACCGATAAGACTCAGGAGCCTCTGAGAGTCCAAAACACAAGTATGAGACATCAAAAATTCCGTAATGGCGACCCGATTCGGAATCTGTTGTCCTCATTGATTTCTGAGCTTCCTAGCGGCAACAGCGCCACCATTTGTCTGCCATTGAAATTGCACAAAAAAATTCAAAAAAAAAACAACTTTTGCCTACGTACTAAGTAGGCCACTGCGAATCTTTTTCCCTCTTGAGAGTTTTGTCTAAAATGTCCAGAAGGGGGCGCAAAGCGAACCCGGAAGTGTTTTGACACTAAGAATGTGTTTTTGGTTGAAATGCTAAACTTAAAATTGAGTACCAGAAGCGAGCCACATATCATCGCGTTCGTCTTATCGATGGCTACGCGTGGACGTGACTAACTTTTATTTCTGACCTTTGTGGGAGGAGCTATCGCACTTTAAAGGCTAACCCTAGGGTTAGGAACCGTGCGACCGTGTGCGGAGAGACACATATCCAAATGTCCGTCTCGACAAGCTATATAACATACTAAAAGATGGGACCGTGTCGACCTTTGTGGGAGGAGCTATCGCACTTTAAAGGCTAACCCTAGGGTTAGGAACCGTGCGACCGTGTGCGGAGAGACACATATCCAAATGTCCGTCTCGACAAGCTATATAACATACTAAAAGATGGGACCGTGTCGACCTTTGTGGGAGGAGCTATCGCACTTTAAAGGCTAACCCTAGGGTTAGGAACCGTGCGACCGTGTGCGGAGAGACACATATCCAAATGTCCGTCTCGACAAGCTATATAACATACTAAAAGATGGGACCGTGTCGACCTTTGTGGGAGGAGCTATCGCACTTTAAAGGCTAACCCTAGGGTTAGGAACCGTGCGACCGTGTGCGGAGAGACACATATCCAAATGTCCGTCTCGACAAGCTATATAACATACTAAAAGATGGGACCGTGTCGACCTTTGTGGGAGGAGCTATCGCACTTTAAAGGCTAACCCTAGGGTTAGGAACCGTGCGACCGTGTGCGGAGAGACACATATCCAAATGTCCGTCTCGACAAGCTATATAACATACTAAAAGATGGGACCGTGTCGACCTTTGTGGGAGGAGCTATCGCACTTTAAAGGGTTAGGGTTAGGGTTAGGGTTAGGGCAATGGGGGTTCGCAAGATTACCGGTAATATTACCGATAAGACCCAGGAGCCTCTGAACGTCCAGGACACAAGTATGAGACATCTAAAATTCCGTAATGGCGACCCGATTCGGAATCTGTTGTCCTCATTGATTTCTGAGCTTCCTAGCGGCAACAGCGCCACCATTTGTCTGCCATTAAAATTGCACAAAAAAATTCAAAAAAAAAAAAACTTTTGCCTACGTACTAAGTAGGCCACTGCGAATCTTTTTCCCTCTTGAGAGTTTTGTCTAAAATGTCCAGAAGGGGGCGCAACAGCGAACCCGGAAGTGTTTTGACACTTGTGTTATTTTCAAGATTTAGGGTTAGGTAATGGGGGTTCTACCGATAAGACTCAGGAGCCTCTGAGAGTCCAAAACACAAGTATGAGACATCAAAAATTCCGTAATGGCGACCCGATTCGGAATCTGTTGTCCTCATTGATTTCTGAGCTTCCTAGCGGCAACAGCGCCACCATTTGTCTGCCATTGAAATTGCACAAAAAAATTAAAAAAAAAACAAACTTTTGCCTACGTACTAAGTAGGCCACTGCGAATCTTTTTCCCTCTTGAGAGTTTTGTCTAAAATGTCCAGAAGGGGGCGCAAAGCGAACCCGGAAGTGTTTTGACACTAAGAATGTGTTTTTGGTTGAAATGCTAAACTTAAAATTGAGTACCAGAAGCGAGCCACATATCATCGCGTTCGTCTTATCGATGGCTACGCGTGGACGTGACTAACTTTTATTTCTGACCTTTGTGGGAGGAGCTATCGCACTTTAAAGGCTAACCCTAGGGTTAGGAACCGTGCGACCGTGTGCGGAGAGACACATATCCAAATGTCCGTCTCGACAAGCTATATAACATACTAAAAGATGGGACCGTGTCGACCTTTGTGGGAGGAGCTATCGCACTTTAAAGGCTAACCCTAGGGTTAGGAACCGTGCGACCGTGTGCGGAGAGACACATATCCAAATGTCCGTCTCGACAAGCTATATAACATACTAAAAGATGGGACCGTGTCGACCTTTGTGGGAGGAGCTATCGCACTTTAAAGGCTAACCCTAGGGTTAGGAACCGTGCGACCGTGTGCGGAGAGACACATATCCAAATGTCCGTCTCGACAAGCTATATAACATACTAAAAGATGGGACCGTGTCGACCTTTGTGGGAGGAGCTATCGCACTTTAAAGGGTTAGGGTTAGGGTTAGGGTTAGGGCAATGGGGGTTCGCAAGATTACCGGTAATATTACCGATAAGACCCAGGAGCCTCTGAACGTCCAGGACACAAGTATGAGACATCTAAAATTCCGTAATGGCGACCCGATTCGGAATCTGTTGTCCTCATTGATTTCTGAGCTTCCTAGCGGCAACAGCGCCACCATTTGTCTGCCATTAAAATTGCACAAAAAAATTCAAAAAAAAAAAAACTTTTGCCTACGTACTAAGTAGGCCACTGCGAATCTTTTTCCCTCTTGAGAGTTTTGTCTAAAATGTCCAGAAGGGGGCGCAACAGCGAACCCGGAAGTGTTTTGACACTTGTGTTATTTTCAAGATTTAGGGTTAGGTAATGGGGGTTCTACCGATAAGACTCAGGAGCCTCTGAGAGTCCAAAACACAAGTATGAGACATCAAAAATTCCGTAATGGCGACCCGATTCGGAATCTGTTGTCCTCATTGATTTCTGAGCTTCCTAGCGGCAACAGCGCCACCATTTGTCTGCCATTGAAATTGCACAAAAAAATTCAAAAAAAAAAAAACTTTTGCCTACGTACTAAGTAGGCCACTGCGAATCTTTTTCCCTCTTGAGAGTTTTGTCTAAAATGTCCAGAAGGGGGCGCAAAGCGAACCCGGAAGTGTTTTGACACTAAGAATGTGTTTTTGGTTGAAATGCTAAACTTAAAATTGAGTACCAGAAGCGAGCCACATATCATCGCGTTCGTCTTATCGATGGCTACGCGTGGACGTGACTAACTTTTATTTCTGACCTTTGTGGGAGGAGCTATCGCACTTTAAAGGCTAACCCTAGGGTTAGGAACCGTGCGACCGTGTGCGGAGAGACACATATCCAAATGTCCGTCTCGACAAGCTATATAACATACTAAAAGATGGGACCGTGTCGACCTTTGTGGGAGGAGCTATCGCACTTTAAAGGCTAACCCTAGGGTTAGGAACCGTGCGACCGTGTGCGGAGAGACACATATCCAAATGTCCGTCTCGACAAGCTATATAACATACTAAAAGATGGGACCGTGTCGACCTTTGTGGGAGGAGCTATCGCACTTTAAAGGCTAACCCTAGGGTTAGGAACCGTGCGACCGTGTGCGGAGAGACACATATCCAAATGTCCGTCTCGACAAGCTATATAACATACTAAAAGATGGGACCGTGTCGACCTTTGTGGGAGGAGCTATCGCACTTTAAAGGGTTAGGGTTAGGGTTAGGGTTAGGGCAATGGGGGTTCGCAAGATTACCGGTAATATTACCGATAAGACCCAGGAGCCTCTGAACGTCCAGGACACAAGTATGAGACATCTAAAATTCCGTAATGGCGACCCGATTCGGAATCTGTTGTCCTCATTGATTTCTGAGCTTCCTAGCGGCAACAGCGCCACCATTTGTCTGCCATTAAAATTGCACAAAAAAATTCAAAAAAAAAAAAACTTTTGCCTACGTACTAAGTAGGCCACTGCGAATCTTTTTCCCTCTTGAGAGTTTTGTCTAAAATGTCCAGAAGGGGGCGCAACAGCGAACCCGGAAGTGTTTTGACACTTGTGTTATTTTCAAGATTTAGGGTTAGGTAATGGGGGTTCTACCGATAAGACTCAGGAGCCTCTGAGAGTCCAAAACACAAGTATGAGACATCAAAAATTCCGTAATGGCGACCCGATTCGGAATCTGTTGTCCTCATTGATTTCTGAGCTTCCTAGCGGCAACAGCGCCACCATTTGTCTGCCATTGAAATTGCACAAAAAAATTCAAAAAAAAAAAAACTTTTGCCTACGTACTAAGTAGGCCACTGCGAATCTTTTTCCCTCTTGAGAGTTTTGTCTAAAATGTCCAGAAGGGGGCGCAACAGCGAACCCGGAAGTGTTTTGACACTTGTGTTATTTTCAAGATTTAGGGTTAGGTAATGGGGGTTCTACCGATAAGACTCAGGAGCCTCTGAGAGTCCAAAACACAAGTATGAGACATCAAAAATTCCGTAATGGCGACCCGATTCGGAATCTGTTGTCCTCATTGATTTCTGAGCTTCCTAGCGGCAACAGCGCCACCATTTGTCTGCCATTGAAATTGCACAAAAAAATTCAAAAAAAAAAAAACTTTTGCCTACGTACTAAGTAGGCCACTGCGAATCTTTTTCCCTCTTGAGAGTTTTGTCTAAAATGTCCAGAAGGGGGCGCAAAGCGAACCCGGAAGTGTTTTGACACTAAGAATGTGTTTTTGGTTGAAATGCTAAACTTAAAATTGAGTACCAGAAGCGAGCCACATATCATCGCGTTCGTCTTATCGATGGCTACGCGTGGACGTGACTAACTTTTATTTCTGACCTTTGTGGGAGGAGCTATCGCACTTTAAAGGCTAACCCTAGGGTTAGGAACCGTGCGACCGTGTGCGGAGAGACACATATCCAAATGTCCGTCTCGACAAGCTATATAACATACTAAAAGATGGGACCGTGTCGACCTTTGTGGGAGGAGCTATCGCACTTTAAAGGCTAACCCTAGGGTTAGGAACCGTGCGACCGTGTGCGGAGAGACACATATCCAAATGTCCGTCTCGACAAGCTATATAACATACTAAAAGATGGGACCGTGTCGACCTTTGTGGGAGGAGCTATCGCACTTTAAAGGCTAACCCTAGGGTTAGGAACCGTGCGACCGTGTGCGGAGAGACACATATCCAAATGTCCGTCTCGACAAGCTATATAACATACTAAAAGATGGGACCGTGTCGACCTTTGTGGGAGGAGCTATCGCACTTTAAAGGGTTAGGGTTAGGGTTAGGGTTAGGGCAATGGGGGTTCGCAAGATTACCGGTAATATTACCGATAAGACCCAGGAGCCTCTGAACGTCCAGGACACAAGTATGAGACATCTAAAATTCCGTAATGGCGACCCGATTCGGAATCTGTTGTCCTCATTGATTTCTGAGCTTCCTAGCGGCAACAGCGCCACCATTTGTCTGCCATTAAAATTGCACAAAAAAATTCAAAAAAAAAAAAACTTTTGCCTACGTACTAAGTAGGCCACTGCGAATCTTTTTCCCTCTTGAGAGTTTTGTCTAAAATGTCCAGAAGGGGGCGCAACAGCGAACCCGGAAGTGTTTTGACACTTGTGTTATTTTCAAGATTTAGGGTTAGGTAATGGGGGTTCTACCGATAAGACTCAGGAGCCTCTGAGAGTCCAAAACACAAGTATGAGACATCAAAAATTCCGTAATGGCGACCCGATTCGGAATCTGTTGTCCTCATTGATTTCTGAGCTTCCTAGCGGCAACAGCGCCACCATTTGTCTGCCATTGAAATTGCACAAAAAAATTCAAAAAAAAAAAAACTTTTGCCTACGTACTAAGTAGGCCACTGCGAATCTTTTTCCCTCTTGAGAGTTTTGTCTAAAATGTCCAGAAGGGGGCGCAAAGCGAACCCGGAAGTGTTTTGACACTAAGAATGTGTTTTTGGTTGAAATGCTAAACTTAAAATTGAGTACCAGAAGCGAGCCACATATCATCGCGTTCGTCTTATCGATGGCTACGCGTGGACGTGACTAACTTTTATTTCTGACCTTTGTGGGAGGAGCTATCGCACTTTAAAGGCTAACCCTAGGGTTAGGAACCGTGCGACCGTGTGCGGAGAGACACATATCCAAATGTCCGTCTCGACAAGCTATATAACATACTAAAAGATGGGACCGTGTCGACCTTTGTGGGAGGAGCTATCGCACTTTAAAGGCTAACCCTAGGGTTAGGAACCGTGCGACCGTGTGCGGAGAGACACATATCCAAATGTCCGTCTCGACAAGCTATATAACATACTAAAAGATGGGACCGTGTCGACCTTTGTGGGAGGAGCTATCGCACTTTAAAGGCTAACCCTAGGGTTAGGAACCGTGCGACCGTGTGCGGAGAGACACATATCCAAATGTCCGTCTCGACAAGCTATATAACATACTAAAAGATGGGACCGTGTCGACCTTTGTGGGAGGAGCTATCGCACTTTAAAGGGTTAGGGTTAGGGTTAGGGTTAGGGCAATGGGGGTTCGCAAGATTACCGGTAATATTACCGATAAGACCCAGGAGCCTCTGAACGTCCAGGACACAAGTATGAGACATCTAAAATTCCGTAATGGCGACCCGATTCGGAATCTGTTGTCCTCATTGATTTCTGAGCTTCCTAGCGGCAACAGCGCCACCATTTGTCTGCCATTAAAATTGCACAAAAAAATTCAAAAAAAAAAAAACTTTTGCCTACGTACTAAGTAGGCCACTGCGAATCTTTTTCCCTCTTGAGAGTTTTGTCTAAAATGTCCAGAAGGGGGCGCAACAGCGAACCCGGAAGTGTTTTGACACTTGTGTTATTTTCAAGATTTAGGGTTAGGTAATGGGGGTTCTACCGATAAGACTCAGGAGCCTCTGAGAGTCCAAAACACAAGTATGAGACATCAAAAATTCCGTAATGGCGACCCGATTCGGAATCTGTTGTCCTCATTGATTTCTGAGCTTCCTAGCGGCAACAGCGCCACCATTTGTCTGCCATTGAAATTGCACAAAAAAATTCAAAAAAAAAAAAACTTTTGCCTACGTACTAAGTAGGCCACTGCGAATCTTTTTCCCTCTTGAGAGTTTTGTCTAAAATGTCCAGAAGGGGGCGCAAAGCGAACCCGGAAGTGTTTTGACACTAAGAATGTGTTTTTGGTTGAAATGCTAAACTTAAAATTGAGTACCAGAAGCGAGCCACATATCATCGCGTTCGTCTTATCGATGGCTACGCGTGGACGTGACTAACTTTTATTTCTGACCTTTGTGGGAGGAGCTATCGCACTTTAAAGGCTAACCCTAGGGTTAGGAACCGTGCGACCGTGTGCGGAGAGACACATATCCAAATGTCCGTCTCGACAAGCTATATAACATACTAAAAGATGGGACCGTGTCGACCTTTGTGGGAGGAGCTATCGCACTTTAAAGGCTAACCCTAGGGTTAGGAACCGTGCGACCGTGTGCGGAGAGACACATATCCAAATGTCCGTCTCGACAAGCTATATAACATACTAAAAGATGGGACCGTGTCGACCTTTGTGGGAGGAGCTATCGCACTTTAAAGGCTAACCCTAGGGTTAGGAACCGTGCGACCGTGTGCGGAGAGACACATATCCAAATGTCCGTCTCGACAAGCTATATAACATACTAAAAGATGGGACCGTGTCGACCTTTGTGGGAGGAGCTATCGCACTTTAAAGGGTTAGGGTTAGGGTTAGGGTTAGGGCAATGGGGGTTCGCAAGATTACCGGTAATCTTACCGATAAGACCCAGGAGCCTCTGAACGTCCAGGACACAAGTATGAGACATCTAAAATTCCGTAATGGCGACCCGATTCGGAATCTGTTGTCCTCATTGATTTCTGAGCTTCCTAGCGGCAACAGCGCCACCATTTGTCTGCCATTAAAATTGCACAAAAAAATTCAAAAAAAAAAAAACTTTTGCCTACGTACTAAGTAGGCCACTGCGAATCTTTTTCCCTCTTGAGAGTTTTGTCTAAAATGTCCAGAAGGGGGCGCAACAGCGAACCCGGAAGTGTTTTGACACTTGTGTTATTTTCAAGATTTAGGGTTAGGTAATGGGGGTTCTACCGATAAGACTCAGGAGCCTCTGAGAGTCCAAAACACAAGTATGAGACATCAAAAATTCCGTAATGGCGACCCGATTCGGAATCTGTTGTCCTCATTGATTTCTGAGCTTCCTAGCGGCAACAGCGCCACCATTTGTCTGCCATTGAAATTGCACAAAAAAATTCAAAAAAAAAAAAACTTTTGCCTACGTACTAAGTAGGCCACTGCGAATCTTTTTCCCTCTTGAGAGTTTTGTCTAAAATGTCCAGAAGGGGGCGCAAAGCGAACCCGGAAGTGTTTTGACACTAAGAATGTGTTTTTGGTTGAAATGCTAAACTTAAAATTGAGTACCAGAAGCGAGCCACATATCATCGCGTTCGTCTTATCGATGGCTACGCGTGGACGTGACTAACTTTTATTTCTGACCTTTGTGGGAGGAGCTATCGCACTTTAAAGGCTAACCCTAGGGTTAGGAACCGTGCGACCGTGTGCGGAGAGACACATATCCAAATGTCCGTCTCGACAAGCTATATAACATACTAAAAGATGGGACCGTGTCGACCTGAGCTATCGCACTTTAAAGGGTTAGGGTTAGGGTTAGGGTTAGGGCAATGGGGGTTCGCAAGATTACCGGTAATCTTACCGATAAGACCCAGGAGCCTCTGAACGTCCAGGACACAAGTATGAGACATCTAAAATTCCGTAATGGCGACCCGATTCGGAATCTGTTGTCCTCATTGATTTCTGAGCTTCCTAGCGGCAACAGCGCCACCATTTGTCTGCCATTAAAATTGCACAAAAAAATTCAAAAAAAAAAAAACTTTTGCCTACGTACTAAGTAGGCCACTGCGAATCTTTTTTTTTTTTAGGGTTAGGCTTAGTGTATACAAGTCTGCGGGTTAGGTTTAGGGTGAGGGTTTGAGATAGGTAGTAGTTGTAGTACTAAGACTGGTTAGGGTTAGTGTATACATGTCTGCGGGTTAGGTTCAGGGTGAGGGTTTGAGATAGGTTGTAGTTGTAGTACTAAGACAAGTCTAAGTCCACATCAAGAAGGTTTTTTTTTTTTTTTTTTTGGTTTAGTTTCTTTTTTTTTTTTCTTTTTTTTTGATTTTTTTTTTTTTTTTTTTGAATTTTTTTTCTTTTTTTTTCTTTTTTTTTTTAATTTTTTTTCTTTTTTTGCATGTTTCAAGTGATTTGGGATCGACTGGTAATAGTCCCCAGTGCACTTATTTTGGTGTCCCCAAGCTCTGGGACTTAGTAAAATTTACCCCAGACCTTAGGAGTGTCGTAGAGCGACGGGACCAATTCCATTAAATCCGGCATGAAAAAGTGATTCAGAAAATGTGTTGTTTGAAAAAAAATAATAATAATTGAGCTCTAGGGGCTGAAAAAACGTGTCTCTTTTGATTTGGCGGAGAGTTAGCAGTGTCGGAGAGCTACGAAACCACTTCCATCGGATTCGGGACGCTTCAAACATTTAGAAACAGTCTTGTTTGTGAAGACAGCAATTTTTTTGAATATCTTATTGAATTTTAAAGCTGCAAGGCCGCAAAATAAAGCCTAAAATGTCAACGCTTGACCTTTGGGTCTTCGGAGTGTCTTTGAGCGTCGGGAGTTGGCTCCCTAGACTCACTTTTTCCCGCTGAATACAGCCGTGGTGGTCTCGTGTCTCTACGATGTCGGGAAGTGGGTGTAATAGCCACTTAGCCGCCAGAAAACTTCTGTAAAAAACCGAGACCATTTTCCGACTCAGAACGACGAGGCGGACGCGCTGATATGTGTTTCCCAGCACACGGACTTACGGTTCTCTTAATTGGCTAGGGTTAGGGTTAGTTTTCAACGCGCGATAGCTCTTGAACGATACGTCCGTCAGACAAGTAATTGACGTTGGCGTTTCCAGCTTTCCGAGGCCTACGATCTGATATGTCCGCCATTGTCGTGCGACCCCCGTAGCCCCTAACCCTAACCCTAGATAACCCTAGTTTTACCTGATCGAAAGGCTTATAGGGTTACCGATGCTAAGAATGTGTTTTTGGTTGAAATGCTAAACTTAAAATTGAGTACCAGAAGCGAGCCACATATCATCGCGTTCGTCTTATCGATGGCTACGCGTGGACGTGACTAACTTTTATTTCTGACCTTTGTGGGAGGAGCTATCGCACTTTAAAGGCTAACCCTAGGGTTAGGAACCGTGCGACCGTGTGCGGAGAGACACATATCCAAATGTCCGTCTCGACAAGCTATATAACATACTAAAAGATGGGACCGTGTCGACCTTTGTGGGAGGAGCTATCGCACTTTAAAGGCTAACCCTAGGGTTAGGAACCGTGCGACCGTGTGCGGAGAGACACATATCCAAATGTCCGTCTCGACAAGCTATATAACATACTAAAAGATGGGACCGTGTCGACCTTTGTGGGAGGAGCTATCGCACTTTAAAGGCTAACCCTAGGGTTAGGAACCGTGCGACCGTGTGCGGAGAGACACATATCCAAATGTCCGTCTCGACAAGCTATATAACATACTAAAAGATGGGACCGTGTCGACCTTTGTGGGAGGAGCTATCGCACTTTAAAGGGTTAGGGTTAGGGTTAGGGTTAGGGCAATGGGGGTTCGCAAGATTACCGGTAATCTTACCGATAAGACCCAGGAGCCTCTGAACGTCCAGGACACAAGTATGAGACATCTAAAATTCCGTAATGGCGACCCGATTCGGAATCTGTTGTCCTCATTGATTTCTGAGCTTCCTAGCGGCAACAGCGCCACCATTTGTCTGCCATTAAAATTGCACAAAAAAATTCAAAAAAAAAAAAACTTTTGCCTACGTACTAAGTAGGCCACTGCGAATCTTTTTCCCTCTTGAGAGTTTTGTCTAAAATGTCCAGAAGGGGGCGCAACAGCGAACCCGGAAGTGTTTTGACACTTGTGTTATTTTCAAGATTTAGGGTTAGGTAATGGGGGTTCTACCGATAAGACTCAGGAGCCTCTGAGAGTCCAAAACACAAGTATGAGACATCAAAAATTCCGTAATGGCGACCCGATTCGGAATCTGTTGTCCTCATTGATTTCTGAGCTTCCTAGCGGCAACAGCGCCACCATTTGTCTGCCATTGAAATTGCACAAAAAAATTCAAAAAAAAAAAAACTTTTGCCTACGTACTAAGTAGGCCACTGCGAATCTTTTTCCCTCTTGAGAGTTTTGTCTAAAATGTCCAGAAGGGGGCGCAAAGCGAACCCGGAAGTGTTTTGACACTAAGAATGTGTTTTTGGTTGAAATGCTAAACTTAAAATTGAGTACCAGAAGCGAGCCACATATCATCGCGTTCGTCTTATCGATGGCTACGCGTGGACGTGACTAACTTTTATTTCTGACCTTTGTGGGAGGAGCTATCGCACTTTAAAGGCTAACCCTAGGGTTAGGAACCGTGCGACCGTGTGCGGAGAGACACATATCCAAATGTCCGTCTCGACAAGCTATATAACATACTAAAAGATGGGACCGTGTCGACCTTTGTGGGAGGAGCTATCGCACTTTAAAGGCTAACCCTAGGGTTAGGAACCGTGCGACCGTGTGCGGAGAGACACATATCCAAATGTCCGTCTCGACAAGCTATATAACATACTAAAAGATGGGACCGTGTCGACCTTTGTGGGAGGAGCTATCGCACTTTAAAGGCTAACCCTAGGGTTAGGAACCGTGCGACCGTGTGCGGAGAGACACATATCCAAATGTCCGTCTCGACAAGCTATATAACATACTAAAAGATGGGACCGTGTCGACCTTTGTGGGAGGAGCTATCGCACTTTAAAGGGTTAGGGTTAGGGTTAGGGTTAGGGCAATGGGGGTTCGCAAGATTACCGGTAATATTACCGATAAGACCCAGGAGCCTCTGAACGTCCAGGACACAAGTATGAGACATCTAAAATTCCGTAATGGCGACCCGATTCGGAATCTGTTGTCCTCATTGATTTCTGAGCTTCCTAGCGGCAACAGCGCCACCATTTGTCTGCCATTAAAATTGCACAAAAAAATTCAAAAAAAAAAAAACTTTTGCCTACGTACTAAGTAGGCCACTGCGAATCTTTTTCCCTCTTGAGAGTTTTGTCTAAAATGTCCAGAAGGGGGCGCAACAGCGAACCCGGAAGTGTTTTGACACTTGTGTTATTTTCAAGATTTAGGGTTAGGTAATGGGGGTTCTACCGATAAGACTCAGGAGCCTCTGAGAGTCCAAAACACAAGTATGAGACATCAAAAATTCCGTAATGGCGACCCGATTCGGAATCTGTTGTCCTCATTGATTTCTGAGCTTCCTAGCGGCAACAGCGCCACCATTTGTCTGCCATTGAAATTGCACAAAAAAATTCAAAAAAAAAAAAACTTTTGCCTACGTACTAAGTAGGCCACTGCGAATCTTTTTCCCTCTTGAGAGTTTTGTCTAAAATGTCCAGAAGGGGGCGCAAAGCGAACCCGGAAGTGTTTTGACACTAAGAATGTGTTTTTGGTTGAAATGCTAAACTTAAAATTGAGTACCAGAAGCGAGCCACATATCATCGCGTTCGTCTTATCGATGGCTACGCGTGGACGTGACTAACTTTTATTTCTGACCTTTGTGGGAGGAGCTATCGCACTTTAAAGGCTAACCCTAGGGTTAGGAACCGTGCGACCGTGTGCGGAGAGACACATATCCAAATGTCCGTCTCGACAAGCTATATAACATACTAAAAGATGGGACCGTGTCGACCTTTGTGGGAGGAGCTATCGCACTTTAAAGGGTTAGGGTTAGGGTTAGGGTTAGGGCAATGGGGGTTCGCAAGATTACCGGTAATATTACCGATAAGACCCAGGAGCCTCTGAACGTCCAGGACACAAGTATGAGACATCTAAAATTCCGTAATGGCGACCCGATTCGGAATCTGTTGTCCTCATTGATTTCTGAGCTTCCTAGCGGCAACAGCGCCACCATTTGTCTGCCATTAAAATTGCACAAAAAAATTCAAAAAAAAAAAAACTTTTGCCTACGTACTAAGTAGGCCACTGCGAATCTTTTTCCCTCTTGAGAGTTTTGTCTAAAATGTCCAGAAGGGGGCGCAACAGCGAACCCGGAAGTGTTTTGACACTTGTGTTATTTTCAAGATTTAGGGTTAGGTAATGGGGGTTCTACCGATAAGACTCAGGAGCCTCTGAGAGTCCAAAACACAAGTATGAGACATCAAAAATTCCGTAATGGCGACCCGATTCGGAATCTGTTGTCCTCATTGATTTCTGAGCTTCCTAGCGGCAACAGCGCCACCATTTGTCTGCCATTGAAATTGCACAAAAAAATTCAAAAAAAAAAAAACTTTTGCCTACGTACTAAGTAGGCCACTGCGAATCTTTTTCCCTCTTGAGAGTTTTGTCTAAAATGTCCAGAAGGGGGCGCAAAGCGAACCCGGAAGTGTTTTGACACTAAGAATGTGTTTTTGGTTGAAATGCTAAACTTAAAATTGAGTACCAGAAGCGAGCCACATATCATCGCGTTCGTCTTATCGATGGCTACGCGTGGACGTGACTAACTTTTATTTCTGACCTTTGTGGGAGGAGCTATCGCACTTTAAAGGCTAACCCTAGGGTTAGGAACCGTGCGACCGTGTGCGGAGAGACACATATCCAAATGTCCGTCTCGACAAGCTATATAACATACTAAAAGATGGGACCGTGTCGACCTTTGTGGGAGGAGCTATCGCACTTTAAAGGCTAACCCTAGGGTTAGGAACCGTGCGACCGTGTGCGGAGAGACACATATCCAAATGTCCGTCTCGACAAGCTATATAACATACTAAAAGATGGGACCGTGTCGACCTTTGTGGGAGGAGCTATCGCACTTTAAAGGCTAACCCTAGGGTTAGGAACCGTGCGACCGTGTGCGGAGAGACACATATCCAAATGTCCGTCTCGACAAGCTATATAACATACTAAAAGATGGGACCGTGTCGACCTTTGTGGGAGGAGCTATCGCACTTTAAAGGGTTAGGGTTAGGGTTAGGGTTAGGGCAATGGGGGTTCGCAAGATTACCGGTAATATTACCGATAAGACCCAGGAGCCTCTGAACGTCCAGGACACAAGTATGAGACATCTAAAATTCCGTAATGGCGACCCGATTCGGAATCTGTTGTCCTCATTGATTTCTGAGCTTCCTAGCGGCAACAGCGCCACCATTTGTCTGCCATTAAAATTGCACAAAAAAATTCAAAAAAAAAAAAACTTTTGCCTACGTACTAAGTAGGCCACTGCGAATCTTTTTCCCTCTTGAGAGTTTTGTCTAAAATGTCCAGAAGGGGGCGCAACAGCGAACCCGGAAGTGTTTTGACACTTGTGTTATTTTCAAGATTTAGGGTTAGGTAATGGGGGTTCTACCGATAAGACTCAGGAGCCTCTGAGAGTCCAAAACACAAGTATGAGACATCAAAAATTCCGTAATGGCGACCCGATTCGGAATCTGTTGTCCTCATTGATTTCTGAGCTTCCTAGCGGCAACAGCGCCACCATTTGTCTGCCATTAAAATTGCACAAAAAAATTCAAAAAAAAAAAAACTTTTGCCTACGTACTAAGTAGGCCACTGCGAATCTTTTTCCCTCTTGAGAGTTTTGTCTAAAATGTCCAGAAGGGGGCGCAACAGCGAACCCGGAAGTGTTTTGACACTTGTGTTATTTTCAAGATTTAGGGTTAGGTAATGGGGGTTCTACCGATAAGACTCAGGAGCCTCTGAGAGTCCAAAACACAAGTATGAGACATCAAAAATTCCGTAATGGCGACCCGATTCGGAATCTGTTGTCCTCATTGATTTCTGAGCTTCCTAGCGGCAACAGCGCCACCATTTGTCTGCCATTGAAATTGCACAAAAAAATTCAAAAAAAAAAAAACTTTTGCCTACGTACTAAGTAGGCCACTGCGAATCTTTTTCCCTCTTGAGAGTTTTGTCTAAAATGTCCAGAAGGGGGCGCAACAGCGAACCCGGAAGTGTTTTGACACTTGTGTTATTTTCAAGATTTAGGGTTAGGTAATGGGGGTTCTACCGATAAGACTCAGGAGCCTCTGAGAGTCCAAAACACAAGTATGAGACATCAAAAATTCCGTAATGGCGACCCGATTCGGAATCTGTTGTCCTCATTGATTTCTGAGCTTCCTAGCGGCAACAGCGCCACCATTTGTCTGCCATTAAAATTGCACAAAAAAATTCAAAAAAAAAAAAACTTTTGCCTACGTACTAAGTAGGCCACTGCGAATCTTTTTCCCTCTTGAGAGTTTTGTCTAAAATGTCCAGAAGGGGGCGCAACAGCGAACCCGGAAGTGTTTTGACACTTGTGTTATTTTCAAGATTTAGGGTTAGGTAATGGGGGTTCTACCGATAAGACTCAGGAGCCTCTGAGAGTCCAAAACACAAGTATGAGACATCAAAAATTCCGTAATGGCGACCCGATTCGGAATCTGTTGTCCTCATTGATTTCTGAGCTTCCTAGCGGCAACAGCGCCACCATTTGTCTGCCATTGAAATTGCACAAAAAAATTCAAAAAAAAAAAAACTTTTGCCTACGTACTAAGTAGGCCACTGCGAATCTTTTTCCCTCTTGAGAGTTTTGTCTAAAATGTCCAGAAGGGGGCGCAAAGCGAACCCGGAAGTGTTTTGACACTAAGAATGTGTTTTTGGTTGAAATGCTAAACTTAAAATTGAGTACCAGAAGCGAGCCACATATCATCGCGTTCGTCTTATCGATGGCTACGCGTGGACGTGACTAACTTTTATTTCTGACCTTTGTGGGAGGAGCTATCGCACTTTAAAGGCTAACCCTAGGGTTAGGAACCGTGCGACCGTGTGCGGAGAGACACATATCCAAATGTCCGTCTCGACAAGCTATATAACATACTAAAAGATGGGACCGTGTCGACCTTTGTGGGAGGAGCTATCGCACTTTAAAGGCTAACCCTAGAGTTAGGAACCGTGCGACCGTGTGCGGAGAGACACATATCCAAATGTCCGTCTCGACAAGCTATATAACATACTAAAAGATGGGACCGTGTCGACCTTTGTGGGAGGAGCTATCGCACTTTAAAGGCTAACCCTAGGGTTAGGAACCGTGCGACCGTGTGCGGAGAGACACATATCCAAATGTCCGTCTCGACAAGCTATATAACATACTAAAAGATGGGACCGTGTCGACCTTTGTGGGAGGAGCTATCGCACTTTAAAGGGTTAGGGTTAGGGTTAGGGTTAGGGCAATGGGGGTTCGCAAGATTACCGGTAATCTTACCGATAAGACCCAGGAGCCTCTGAACGTCCAGGACACAAGTATGAGACATCTAAAATTCCGTAATGGCGACCCGATTCGGAATCTGTTGTCCTCATTGATTTCTGAGCTTCCTAGCGGCAACAGCGCCACCATTTGTCTGCCATTAAAATTGCACAAAAAAATTCAAAAAAAAAAAAACTTTTGCCTACGTACTAAGTAGGCCACTGCGAATCTTTTTCCCTCTTGAGAGTTTTGTCTAAAATGTCCAGAAGGGGGCGCAACAGCGAACCCGGAAGTGTTTTGACACTTGTGTTATTTTCAAGATTTAGGGTTAGGTAATGGGGGTTCTACCGATAAGACTCAGGAGCCTCTGAGAGTCCAAAACACAAGTATGAGACATCAAAAATTCCGTAATGGCGACCCGATTCGGAATCTGTTGTCCTCATTGATTTCTGAGCTTCCTAGCGGCAACAGCGCCACCATTTGTCTGCCATTGAAATTGCACAAAAAAATTCAAAAAAAAAAAAACTTTTGCCTACGTACTAAGTAGGCCACTGCGAATCTTTTTCCCTCTTGAGAGTTTTGTCTAAAATGTCCAGAAGGGGGCGCAAAGCGAACCCGGAAGTGTTTTGACACTAAGAATGTGTTTTTGGTTGAAATGCTAAACTTAAAATTGAGTACCAGAAGCGAGCCACATATCATCGCGTTCGTCTTATCGATGGCTACGCGTGGACGTGACTAACTTTTATTTCTGACCTTTGTGGGAGGAGCTATCGCACTTTAAAGGCTAACCCTAGGGTTAGGAACTGTGCGACCGTGTGCGGAGAGACACATATCCAAATGTCCGTCTCGACAAGCTATATAACATACTAAAAGATGGGACCGTGTCGACCTGAGCTATCGCACTTTAAAGGGTTAGGGTTAGGGTTAGGGTTAGGGCAATGGGGGTTCGCAAGATTACCGGTAATCTTACCGATAAGACCCAGGAGCCTCTGAACGTCCAGGACACAAGTATGAGACATCTAAAATTCCGTAATGGCGACCCGATTCGGAATCTGTTGTCCTCATTGATTTCTGAGCTTCCTAGCGGCAACAGCGCCACCATTTGTCTGCCATTAAAATTGCACAAAAAAATTCAAAAAAAAAAAAACTTTTGCCTACGTACTAAGTAGGCCACTGCGAATCTTTTTTTTTTTTAGGGTTAGGCTTAGTGTATACAAGTCTGCGGGTTAGGTTTAGGGTGAGGGTTTGAGATAGGTAGTAGTTGTAGTACTAAGACTGGTTAGGGTTAGTGTATACATGTCTGCGGGTTAGGTTCAGGGTGAGGGTTTGAGATAGGTTGTAGTTGTAGTACTAAGACAAGTCTAAGTCCACATCAAGAAGGTTTTTTTTTTTTTTTTTTTTGGTTTAGTTTCTTTTTTTTTTTTCTTTTTTTTTGATTTTTTTTTTTTTTTTTTTGAATTTTTTTTCTTTTTTTTTCTTTTTTTTTTTAATTTTTTTTCTTTTTTTGCATGTTTCAAGTGATTTGGGATCGACTGGTAATAGTCCCCAGTGCACTTATTTTGGTGTCCCCAAGCTCTGGGACTTAGTAAAATTTACCCCAGACCTTAGGAGTGTCGTAGAGCGACGGGACCAATTCCATTAAATCCGGCATGAAAAAGTGATTCAGAAAATGTGTTGTTTGAAAAAAAATAATAATAATTGAGCTCTAGGGGCTGAAAAAACGTGTCTCTTTTGATTTGGCGGAGAGTTAGCAGTGTCGGAGAGCTACGAAACCACTTCCATCGGATTCGGGACGCTTCAAACATTTAGAAACAGTCTTGTTTGTGAAGACAGCAATTTTTTTGAATATCTTATTGAATTTTAAAGCTGCAAGGCCGCAAAATAAAGCCTAAAATGTCAACGCTTGACCTTTGGGTCTTCGGAGTGTCTTTGAGCGTCGGGAGTTGGCTCCCTAGACTCACTTTTTCCCGCTGAATACAGCCGTGGTGGTCTCGTGTCTCTACGATGTCGGGAAGTGGGTGTAATAGCCACTTAGCCGCCAGAAAACTTCTGTAAAAAACCGAGACCATTTTCCGACTCAGAACGACGAGGCGGACGCGCTGATATGTGTTTCCCAGCACACGGACTTACGGTTCTCTTAATTGGCTAGGGTTAGGGTTAGTTTTCAACGCGCGATAGCTCTTGAACGATACGTCCGTCAGACAAGTAATTGACGTTGGCGTTTCCAGCTTTCCGAGGCCTACGATCTGATATGTCCGCCATTGTCGTGCGACCCCCGTAGCCCCTAACCCTAACCCTAGATAACCCTAGTTTTACCTGATCGAAAGGCTTATAGGGTTACCGATGCTAAGAATGTGTTTTTGGTTGAAATGCTAAACTTAAAATTGAGTACCAGAAGCGAGCCACATATCATCGCGTTCGTCTTATCGATGGCTACGCGTGGACGTGACTAACTTTTATTTCTGACCTTTGTGGGAGGAGCTATCGCACTTTAAAGGCTAACCCTAGGGTTAGGAACCGTGCGACCGTGTGCGGAGAGACACATATCCAAATGTCCGTCTCGACAAGCTATATAACATACTAAAAGATGGGACCGTGTCGACCTTTGTGGGAGGAGCTATCGCACTTTAAAGGCTAACCCTAGGGTTAGGAACCGTGCGACCGTGTGCGGAGAGACACATATCCAAATGTCCGTCTCGACAAGCTATATAACATACTAAAAGATGGGACCGTGTCGACCTTTGTGGGAGGAGCTATCGCACTTTAAAGGCTAACCCTAGGGTTAGGAACCGTGCGACCGTGTGCGGAGAGACACATATCCAAATGTCCGTCTCGACAAGCTATATAACATACTAAAAGATGGGACCGTGTCGACCTTTGTGGGAGGAGCTATCGCACTTTAAAGGGTTAGGGTTAGGGTTAGGGTTAGGGCAATGGGGGTTCGCAAGATTACCGGTAATCTTACCGATAAGACCCAGGAGCCTCTGAACGTCCAGGACACAAGTATGAGACATCTAAAATTCCGTAATGGCGACCCGATTCGGAATCTGTTGTCCTCATTGATTTCTGAGCTTCCTAGCGGCAACAGCGCCACCATTTGTCTGCCATTAAAATTGCACAAAAAAATTCAAAAAAAAAAAAACTTTTGCCTACGTACTAAGTAGGCCACTGCGAATCTTTTTCCCTCTTGAGAGTTTTGTCTAAAATGTCCAGAAGGGGGCGCAACAGCGAACCCGGAAGTGTTTTGACACTTGTGTTATTTTCAAGATTTAGGGTTAGGTAATGGGGGTTCTACCGATAAGACTCAGGAGCCTCTGAGAGTCCAAAACACAAGTATGAGACATCAAAAATTCCGTAATGGCGACCCGATTCGGAATCTGTTGTCCTCATTGATTTCTGAGCTTCCTAGCGGCAACAGCGCCACCATTTGTCTGCCATTGAAATTGCACAAAAAAAATCAAAAAAAAAAAAACTTTTGCCTACGTACTAAGTAGGCCACTGCGAATCTTTTTCCCTCTTGAGAGTTTTGTCTAAAATGTCCAGAAGGGGGCGCAAAGCGAACCCGGAAGTGTTTTGACACTAAGAATGTGTTTTTGGTTGAAATGCTAAACTTAAAATTGAGTACCAGAAGCGAGCCACATATCATCGCGTTCGTCTTATCGATGGCTACGCGTGGACGTGACTAACTTTTATTTCTGACCTTTGTGGGAGGAGCTATCGCACTTTAAAGGCTAACCCTAGGGTTAGGAACCGTGCGACCGTGTGCGGAGAGACACATATCCAAATGTCCGTCTCGACAAGCTATATAACATACTAAAAGATGGGACCGTGTCGACCTTTGTGGGAGGAGCTATCGCACTTTAAAGGCTAACCCTAGGGTTAGGAACCGTGCGACCGTGTGCGGAGAGACACATATCCAAATGTCCGTCTCGACAAGCTATATAACATACTAAAAGATGGGACCGTGTCGACCTTTGTGGGAGGAGCTATCGCACTTTAAAGGCTAACCCTAGGGTTAGGAACCGTGCGACCGTGTGCGGAGAGACACATATCCAAATGTCCGTCTCGACAAGCTATATAACATACTAAAAGATGGGACCGTGTCGACCTTTGTGGGAGGAGCTATCGCACTTTAAAGGGTTAGGGTTAGGGTTAGGGTTAGGCAATGGGGGTTCGCAAGATTACCGGTAATCTTACCGATAAGACCCAGGAGCCTCTGAACGTCCAGGACACAAGTATGAGACATCTAAAATTCCGTAATGGCGACCCGATTCGGAATCTGTTGTCCTCATTGATTTCTGAGCTTCCTAGCGGCAACAGCGCCACCATTTGTCTGCCATTAAAATTGCACAAAAAAATTCAAAAAAAAAAAAACTTTTGTCTACGTACTAAGTAGGCCACTGCGAATCTTTTTCCCTCTTGAGAGTTTTGTCTAAAATGTCCAGAAGGGGGCGCAACAGCGAACCCGGAAGTGTTTTGACACTTGTGTTATTTTCAAGATTTAGGGTTAGGTAATGGGGGTTCTACCGATAAGACTCAGGAGCCTCTGAGAGTCCAAAACACAAGTATGAGACATCAAAAATTCCGTAATGGCGACCCGATTCGGAATCTGTTGTCCTCATTGATTTCTGAGCTTCCTAGCGGCAACAGCGCCACCATTTGTCTGCCATTGAAATTGCACAAAAAAATTCAAAAAAAAAAAAACTTTTGCCTACGTACTAAGTAGGCCACTGCGAATCTTTTTCCCTCTTGAGAGTTTTGTCTAAAATGTCCAGAAGGGGGCGCAAAGCGAACCCGGAAGTGTTTTGACACTAAGAATGTGTTTTTGGTTGAAATGCTAAACTTAAAATTGAGTACCAGAAGCGAGCCACATATCATCGCGTTCGTCTTATCGATGGCTACGCGTGGACGTGACTAACTTTTATTTCTGACCTTTGTGGGAGGAGCTATCGCACTTTAAAGGCTAACCCTAGGGTTAGGAACCGTGCGACCGTGTGCGGAGAGACACATATCCAAATGTCCGTCTCGACAAGCTATATAACATACTAAAAGATGGGACCGTGTCGACCTGAGCTATCGCACTTTAAAGGGTTAGGGTTAGGGTTAGGGTTAGGGCAATGGGGGTTCGCAAGATTACCGGTAATCTTACCGATAAGACCCAGGAGCCTCTGAACGTCCAGGACACAAGTATGAGACATCTAAAATTCCGTAATGGCGACCCGATTCGGAATCTGTTGTCCTCATTGATTTCTGAGCTTCCTAGCGGCAACAGCGCCACCATTTGTCTGCCATTAAAATTGCACAAAAAAATTCAAAAAAAAAAAAACTTTTGCCTACGTACTAAGTAGGCCACTGCGAATCTTTTTTTTTTTTAGGGTTAGGCTTAGTGTATACAAGTCTGCGGGTTAGGTTTAGGGTGAGGGTTTGAGATAGGTAGTAGTTGTAGTACTAAGACTGGTTAGGGTTAGTGTATACAAGTCTGCGGGTTAGGTTCAGGGTGAGGGTTTGAGATAGGTTGTAGTTGTAGTACTAAGACAAGTCTAAGTCCACATCAAGAAGGTTTTTTTTTTTTTTTTTTTTGGTTTAGTTTCTTTTTTTTTTTTTTTTTTTTGATTTTTTTTTTTTTTTTTTGAATTTTTTTTCTTTTTTTTTCTTTTTTTTTTTAATTTTTTTTCTTTTTTTGCATGTTTCAAGTGATTTGGGATCGACTGGTAATAGTCCCCAGTGCACTTATTTTGGTGTCCCCAAGCTCTGGGACTTAGTAAAATTTACCCCAGACCTTAGGAGTGTCGTAGAGCGACGGGACCAATTCCATTAAATCCGGCATGAAAAAGTGATTCAGAAAATGTGTTGTTTGAAAAAAAAAAATAATAATTGAGCTCTAGGGGCTGAAAAAACGTGTCTCTTTTGATTTGGCGGAGAGTTAGCAGTGTCGGAGAGCTACGAAACCACTTCCATCGGATTCGGGACGCTTCAAACATTTAGAAACAGTCTTGTTTGTGAAGACAGCAATTTTTTTGAATATCTTATTGAATTTTAAAGCTGCAAGGCCGCAAAATAAAGCCTAAAATGTCAACGCTTGACCTTTGGGTCTTCGGAGTGTCTTTGAGCGTCGGGAGTTGGCTCCCTAGACTCACTTTTTCCCGCTGAATACAGCCGTGGTGGTCTCGTGTCTCTACGATGTCGGGAAGTGGGTGTAATAGCCACTTAGCCGCCAGAAAACTTCTGTAAAAAACCGAGACCATTTTCCGACTCAGAACGACGAGGCGGACGCGCTGATATGTGTTTCCCAGCACACGGACTTACGGTTCTCTTAATTGGCTAGGGTTAGGGTTAGTTTTCAACGCGCGATAGCTCTTGAACGATACGTCCGTCAGACAAGTAATTGACGTTGGCGTTTCCAGCTTTCCGAGGCCTACGATCTGATATGTCCGCCATTGTCGTGCGACCCCCGTAGCCCCTAACCCTAACCCTAGATAACCCTAGTTTTACCTGATCGAAAGGCTTATAGGGTTACCGATGCTAAGAATGTGTTTTTGGTTGAAATGCTAAACTTAAAATTGAGTACCAGAAGCGAGCCACATATCATCGCGTTCGTCTTATCGATGGCTACGCGTGGACGTGACTAACTTTTATTTCTGACCTTTGTGGGAGGAGCTATCGCACTTTAAAGGCTAACCCTAGGGTTAGGAACCGTGCGACCGTGTGCGGAGAGACACATATCCAAATGTCCGTCTCGACAAGCTATATAACATACTAAAAGATGGGACCGTGTCGACCTTTGTGGGAGGAGCTATCGCACTTTAAAGGCTAACCCTAGGGTTAGGAACCGTGCGACCGTGTGCGGAGAGACACATATCCAAATGTCCGTCTCGACAAGCTATATAACATACTAAAAGATGGGACCGTGTCGACCTTTGTGGGAGGAGCTATCGCACTTTAAAGGCTAACCCTAGGGTTAGGAACCGTGCGACCGTGTGCGGAGAGACACATATCCAAATGTCCGTCTCGACAAGCTATATAACATACTAAAAGATGGGACCGTGTCGACCTTTGTGGGAGGAGCTATCGCACTTTAAAGGGTTAGGGTTAGGGTTAGGGTTAGGGCAATGGGGGTTCGCAAGATTACCGGTAATCTTACCGATAAGACCCAGGAGCCTCTGAACGTCCAGGACACAAGTATGAGACATCAAAAATTCCGTAATGGCGACCCGATTCGGAATCTGTTGTCCTCATTGATTTCTGAGCTTCCTAGCGGCAACAGCGCCACCATTTGTCTGCCATTGAAATTGCACAAAAAAATTCAAAAAAAAAAAAACTTTTGCCTACGTACTAAGTAGGCCACTGCGAATCTTTTTCCCTCTTGAGAGTTTTGTCTAAAATGTCCAGAAGGGGGCGCAAAGCGAACCCGGAAGTGTTTTGACACTAAGAATGTGTTTTTGGTTGAAATGCTAAACTTAAAATTGAGTACCAGAAGCGAGCCACATATCATCGCGTTCGTCTTATCGATGGCTACGCGTGGACGTGACTAACTTTTATTTCTGACCTTTGTGGGAGGAGCTATCGCACTTTAAAGGCTAACCCTAGGGTTAGGAACCGTGCGACCGTGTGCGGAGAGACACATATCCAAATGTCCGTCTCGACAAGCTATATAACATACTAAAAGATGGGACCGTGTCGACCTTTGTGGGAGGAGCTATCGCACTTTAAAGGCTAACCCTAGGGTTAGGAACCGTGCGACCGTGTGCGGAGAGACACATATCCAAATGTCCGTCTCGACAAGCTATATAACATACTAAAAGATGGGACCGTGTCGACCTTTGTGGGAGGAGCTATCGCACTTTAAAGGCTAACCCTAGGGTTAGGAACCGTGCGACCGTGTGCGGAGAGACACATATCCAAATGTCCGTCTCGACAAGCTATATAACATACTAAAAGATGGGACCGTGTCGACCTTTGTGGGAGGAGCTATCGCACTTTAAAGGGTTAGGGTTAGGGTTAGGGTTAGGCAATGGGGGTTCGCAAGATTACCGGTAATCTTACCGATAAGACCCAGGAGCCTCTGAACGTCCAGGACACAAGTATGAGACATCTAAAATTCCGTAATGGCGACCCGATTCGGAATCTGTTGTCCTCATTGATTTCTGAGCTTCCTAGCGGCAACAGCGCCACCATTTGTCTGCCATTAAAATTGCACAAAAAAATTCAAAAAAAAAAAAACTTTTGCCTACGTACTAAGTAGGCCACTGCGAATCTTTTTCCCTCTTGAGAGTTTTGTCTAAAATGTCCAGAAGGGGGCGCAACAGCGAACCCGGAAGTGTTTTGACACTTGTGTTATTTTCAAGATTTAGGGTTAGGTAATGGGGGTTCTACCGATAAGACTCAGGAGCCTCTGAGAGTCCAAAACACAAGTATGAGACATCAAAAATTCCGTAATGGCGACCCGATTCGGAATCTGTTGTCCTCATTGATTTCTGAGCTTCCTAGCGGCAACAGCGCCACCATTTGTCTGCCATTGAAATTGCACAAAAAAATTCAAAAAAAAAAAAACTTTTGCCTACGTACTAAGTAGGCCACTGCGAATCTTTTTCCCTCTTGAGAGTTTTGTCTAAAATGTCCAGAAGGGGGCGCAAAGCGAACCCGGAAGTGTTTTGACACTAAGAATGTGTTTTTGGTTGAAATGCTAAACTTAAAATTGAGTACCAGAAGCGAGCCACATATCATCGCGTTCGTCTTATCGATGGCTACGCGTGGACGTGACTAACTTTTATTTCTGACCTTTGTGGGAGGAGCTATCGCACTTTAAAGGCTAACCCTAGGGTTAGGAACCGTGCGACCGTGTGCGGAGAGACACATATCCAAATGTCCGTCTCGACAAGCTATATAACATACTAAAAGATGGGACCGTGTCGACCTTTGTGGGAGGAGCTATCGCACTTTAAAGGCTAACCCTAGGGTTAGGAACCGTGCGACCGTGTGCGGAGAGACACATATCCAAATGTCCGTCTCGACAAGCTATATAACATACTAAAAGATGGGACCGTGTCGACCTTTGTGGGAGGAGCTATCGCACTTTAAAGGCTAACCCTAGGGTTAGGAACCGTGCGACCGTGTGCGGAGAGACACATATCCAAATGTCCGTCTCGACAAGCTATATAACATACTAAAAGATGGGACCGTGTCGACCTTTGTGGGAGGAGCTATCGCACTTTAAAGGGTTAGGGTTAGGGTTAGGGTTAGGGCAATGGGGGTTCGCAAGATTACCGGTAATCTTACCGATAAGACCCAGGAGCCTCTGAACGTCCAGGACACAAGTATGAGACATCTAAAATTCCGTAATGGCGACCCGATTCGGAATCTGTTGTCCTCATTGATTTCTGAGCTTCCTAGCGGCAACAGCGCCACCATTTGTCTGCCATTAAAATTGCACAAAAAAATTCAAAAAAAAAAAAACTTTTGCCTACGTACTAAGTAGGCCACTGCGAATCTTTTTCCCTCTTGAGAGTTTTGTCTAAAATGTCCAGAAGGGGGCGCAACAGCGAACCCGGAAGTGTTTTGACACTTGTGTTATTTTCAAGATTTAGGGTTAGGTAATGGGGGTTCTACCGATAAGACTCAGGAGCCTCTGAGAGTCCAAAACACAAGTATGAGACATCAAAAATTCCGTAATGGCGACCCGATTCGGAATCTGTTGTCCTCATTGATTTCTGAGCTTCCTAGCGGCAACAGCGCCACCATTTGTCTGCCATTGAAATTGCACAAAAAAATTCAAAAAAAAAAAAACTTTTGCCTACGTACTAAGTAGGCCACTGCGAATCTTTTTCCCTCTTGAGAGTTTTGTCTAAAATGTCCAGAAGGGGGCGCAAAGCGAACCCGGAAGTGTTTTGACACTAAGAATGTGTTTTTGGTTGAAATGCTAAACTTAAAATTGAGTACCAGAAGCGAGCCACATATCATCGCGTTCGTCTTATCGATGGCTACGCGTGGACGTGACTAACTTTTATTTCTGACCTTTGTGGGAGGAGCTATCGCACTTTAAAGGCTAACCCTAGGGTTAGGAACCGTGCGACCGTGTGCGGAGAGACACATATCCAAATGTCCGTCTCGACAAGCTATATAACATACTAAAAGATGGGACCGTGTCGACCTTTGTGGGAGGAGCTATCGCACTTTAAAGGCTAACCCTAGGGTTAGGAACCGTGCGACCGTGTGCGGAGAGACACATATCCAAATGTCCGTCTCGACAAGCTATATAACATACTAAAAGATGGGACCGTGTCGACCTTTGTGGGAGGAGCTATCGCACTTTAAAGGCTAACCCTAGGGTTAGGAACCGTGCGACCGTGTGCGGAGAGACACATATCCAAATGTCCGTCTCGACAAGCTATATAACATACTAAAAGATGGGACCGTGTCGACCTTTGTGGGAGGAGCTATCGCACTTTAAAGGGTTAGGGTTAGGGTTAGGGTTAGGGCAATGGGGGTTCGCAAGATTACCGGTAATCTTACCGATAAGACCCAGGAGCCTCTGAACGTCCAGGACACAAGTATGAGACATCTAAAATTCCGTAATGGCGACCCGATTCGGAATCTGTTGTCCTCATTGATTTCTGAGCTTCCTAGCGGCAACAGCGCCACCATTTGTCTGCCATTGAAATTGCACAAAAAAATTCAAAAAAAAAAAAACTTTTGCCTACGTACTAAGTAGGCCACTGCGAATCTTTTTCCCTCTTGAGAGTTTTGTCTAAAATGTCCAGAAGGGGGCGCAAAGCGAACCCGGAAGTGTTTTGACACTAAGAATGTGTTTTTGGTTGAAATGCTAAACTTAAAATTGAGTACCAGAAGCGAGCCACATATCATCGCGTTCGTCTTATCGATGGCTACGCGTGGACGTGACTAACTTTTATTTCTGACCTTTGTGGGAGGAGCTATCGCACTTTAAAGGCTAACCCTAGGGTTAGGAACCGTGCGACCGTGTGCGGAGAGACACATATCCAAATGTCCGTCTCGACAAGCTATATAACATACTAAAAGATGGGACCGTGTCGACCTTTGTGGGAGGAGCTATCGCACTTTAAAGGCTAACCCTAGGGTTAGGAACCGTGCGACCGTGTGCGGAGAGACACATATCCAAATGTCCGTCTCGACAAGCTATATAACATACTAAAAGATGGGACCGTGTCGACCTTTGTGGGAGGAGCTATCGCACTTTAAAGGCTAACCCTAGGGTTAGGAACCGTGCGACCGTGTGCGGAGAGACACATATCCAAATGTCCGTCTCGACAAGCTATATAACATACTAAAAGATGGGACCGTGTCGACCTTTGTGGGAGGAGCTATCGCACTTTAAAGGGTTAGGGTTAGGGTTAGGGTTAGGGCAATGGGGGTTCGCAAGATTACCGGTAATCTTACCGATAAGACCCAGGAGCCTCTGAACGTCCAGGACACAAGTATGAGACATCTAAAATTCCGTAATGGCGACCCGATTCGGAATCTGTTGTCCTCATTGATTTCTGAGCTTCCTAGCGGCAACAGCGCCACCATTTGTCTGCCATTAAAATTGCACAAAAAAATTCAAAAAAAAAAAAACTTTTGCCTACGTACTAAGTAGGCCACTGCGAATCTTTTTCCCTCTTGAGAGTTTTGTCTAAAATGTCCAGAAGGGGGCGCAACAGCGAACCCGGAAGTGTTTTGACACTTGTGTTATTTTCAAGATTTAGGGTTAGGTAATGGGGGTTCTACCGATAAGACTCAGGAGCCTCTGAGAGTCCAAAACACAAGTATGAGACATCAAAAATTCCGTAATGGCGACCCGATTCGGAATCTGTTGTCCTCATTGATTTCTGAGCTTCCTAGCGGCAACAGCGCCACCATTTGTCTGCCATTGAAATTGCACAAAAAAATTCAAAAAAAAAAAAACTTTTGCCTACGTACTAAGTAGGCCACTGCGAATCTTTTTCCCTCTTGAGAGTTTTGTCTAAAATGTCCAGAAGGGGGCGCAAAGCGAACCCGGAAGTGTTTTGACACTAAGAATGTGTTTTTGGTTGAAATGCTAAACTTAAAATTGAGTACCAGAAGCGAGCCACATATCATCGCGTTCGTCTTATCGATGGCTACGCGTGGACGTGACTAACTTTTATTTCTGACCTTTGTGGGAGGAGCTATCGCACTTTAAAGGCTAACCCTAGGGTTAGGAACCGTGCGACCGTGTGCGGAGAGACACATATCCAAATGTCCGTCTCGACAAGCTATATAACATACTAAAAGATGGGACCGTGTCGACCTTTGTGGGAGGAGCTATCGCACTTTAAAGGCTAACCCTAGGGTTAGGAACCGTGCGACCGTGTGCGGAGAGACACATATCCAAATGTCCGTCTCGACAAGCTATATAACATACTAAAAGATGGGACCGTGTCGACCTTTGTGGGAGGAGCTATCGCACTTTAAAGGCTAACCCTAGGGTTAGGAACCGTGCGACCGTGTGCGGAGAGACACATATCCAAATGTCCGTCTCGACAAGCTATATAACATACTAAAAGATGGGACCGTGTCGACCTTTGTGGGAGGAGCTATCGCACTTTAAAGGCTAACCCTAGGGTTAGGAACCGTGCGACCGTGTGCGGAGAGACACATATCCAAATGTCCGTCTCGACAAGCTATATAACATACTAAAAGATGGGACCGTGTCGACCTTTGTGGGAGGAGCTATCGCACTTTAAAGGGTTAGGGTTAGGGTTAGGGTTAGGGCAATGGGGGTTCGCAAGATTACCGGTAATCTTACCGATAAGACCCAGGAGCCTCTGAACGTCCAGGACACAAGTATGAGACATCTAAAATTCCGTAATGGCGACCCGATTCGGAATCTGTTGTCCTCATTGATTTCTGAGCTTCCTAGCGGCAACAGCGCCACCATTTGTCTGCCATTAAAATTGCACAAAAAAATTCAAAAAAAAAAAAACTTTTGCCTACGTACTAAGTAGGCCACTGCGAATCTTTTTCCCTCTTGAGAGTTTTGTCTAAAATGTCCAGAAGGGGGCGCAACAGCGAACCCGGAAGTGTTTTGACACTTGTGTTATTTTCAAGATTTAGGGTTAGGTAATGGGGGTTCTACCGATAAGACTCAGGAGCCTCTGAGAGTCCAAAACACAAGTATGAGACATCTAAAATTCCGTAATGGCGACCCGATTCGGAATCTGTTGTCCTCATTGATTTCTGAGCTTCCTAGCGGCAACAGCGCCACCATTTGTCTGCCATTGAAATTGCACAAAAAAATTCAAAAAAAAAAAAACTTTTGCCTACGTACTAAGTAGGCCACTGCGAATCTTTTTCCCTCTTGAGAGTTTTGTCTAAAATGTCCAGAAGGGGGCGCAAAGCGAACCCGGAAGTGTTTTGACACTAAGAATGTGTTTTTGGTTGAAATGCTAAACTTAAAATTGAGTACCAGAAGCGAGCCACATATCATCGCGTTCGTCTTATCGATGGCTACGCGTGGACGTGACTAACTTTTATTTCTGACCTTTGTGGGAGGAGCTATCGCACTTTAAAGGCTAACCCTAGGGTTAGGAACCGTGCGACCGTGTGCGGAGAGACACATATCCAAATGTCCGTCTCGACAAGCTATATAACATACTAAAAGATGGGACCGTGTCGACCTTTGTGGGAGGAGCTATCGCACTTTAAAGGCTAACCCTAGGGTTAGGAACCGTGCGACCGTGTGCGGAGAGACACATATCCAAATGTCCGTCTCGACAAGCTATATAACATACTAAAAGATGGGACCGTGTCGACCTTTGTGGGAGGAGCTATCGCACTTTAAAGGGTTAGGGTTAGGGTTAGGGTTAGGGCAATGGGGGTTCGCAAGATTACCGGTAATCTTACCGATAAGACCCAGGAGCCTCTGAACGTCCAGGACACAAGTATGAGACATCTAAAATTCCGTAATGGCGACCCGATTCGGAATCTGTTGTCCTCATTGATTTCTGAGCTTCCTAGCGGCAACAGCGCCACCATTTGTCTGCCATTAAAATTGCACAAAAAAATTCAAAAAAAAAAAAACTTTTGCCTACGTACTAAGTAGGCCACTGCGAATCTTTTTCCCTCTTGAGAGTTTTGTCTAAAATGTCCAGAAGGGGGCGCAACAGCGAACCCGGAAGTGTTTTGACACTAAGAATGTGTTTTTGGTTGAAATGCTAAACTTAAAATTGAGTACCAGAAGCGAGCCACATATCATCGCGTTCGTCTTATCGATGGCTACGCGTGGACGTGACTAACTTTTATTTCTGACCTTTGTGGGAGGAGCTATCGCACTTTAAAGGCTAACCCTAGGGTTAGGAACCGTGCGACCGTGTGCGGAGAGACACATATCCAAATGTCCGTCTCGACAAGCTATATAACATACTAAAAGATGGGACCGTGTCGACCTTTGTGGGAGGAGCTATCGCACTTTAAAGGCTAACCCTAGGGTTAGGAACCGTGCGACCGTGTGCGGAGAGACACATATCCAAATGTCCGTCTCGACAAGCTATATAACATACTAAAAGATGGGACCGTGTCGACCTTTGTGGGAGGAGCTATCGCACTTTAAAGGCTAACCCTAGGGTTAGGAACCGTGCGACCGTGTGCGGAGAGACACATATCCAAATGTCCGTCTCGACAAGCTATATAACATACTAAAAGATGGGACCGTGTCGACCTTTGTGGGAGGAGCTATCGCACTTTAAAGGGTTAGGGTTAGGGTTAGGGTTAGGCAATGGGGGTTCGCAAGATTACCGGTAATCTTACCGATAAGACCCAGGAGCCTCTGAACGTCCAGGACACAAGTATGAGACATCTAAAATTCCGTAATGGCGACCCGATTCGGAATCTGTTGTCCTCATTGATTTCTGAGCTTCCTAGCGGCAACAGCGCCACCATTTGTCTGCCATTAAAATTGCACAAAAAAATTCAAAAAAAAAAAAACTTTTGCCTACGTACTAAGTAGGCCACTGCGAATCTTTTTCCCTCTTGAGAGTTTTGTCTAAAATGTCCAGAAGGGGGCGCAACAGCGAACCCGGAAGTGTTTTGACACTTGTGTTATTTTCAAGATTTAGGGTTAGGTAATGGGGGTTCTACCGATAAGACTCAGGAGCCTCTGAGAGTCCAAAACACAAGTATGAGACATCAAAAATGCCGTAATGGCGACCCGATTCGGAATCTGTTGTCCTCATTGATTTCTGAGCTTCCTAGCGGCAACAGCGCCACCATTTGTCTGCCATTGAAATTGCACAAAAAAATTCAAAAAAAAAAAAACTTTTGCCTACGTACTAAGTAGGCCACTGCGAATCTTTTTCCCACTTGAGAGTTTTGTCTAAAATGTCCAGAAGGGGGCGCAAAGCGAACCCGGAAGTGTTTTGACACTAAGAATGTGTTTTTGGTTGAAATGCTAAACTTAAAATTGAGTACCAGAAGCGAGCCACATATCATCGCGTTCGTCTTATCGATGGCTACGCGTGGACGTGACTAACTTTTATTTCTGACCTTTGTGGGAGGAGCTATCGCACTTTAAAGGCTAACCCTAGGGTTAGGAACCGTGCGACCGTGTGCGGAGAGACACATATCCAAATGTCCGTCTCGACAAGCTATATAACATACTAAAAGATGGGACCGTGTCGACCTTTGTGGGAGGAGCTATCGCACTTTAAAGGCTAACCCTAGGGTTAGGAACCGTGCGACCGTGTGCGGAGAGACACATATCCAAATGTCCGTCTCGACAAGCTATATAACATACTAAAAGATGGGACCGTGTCGACCTTTGTGGGAGGAGCTATCGCACTTTAAAGGGTTAGGGTTAGGGTTAGGGTTAGGGCAATGGGGGTTCGCAAGATTACCGGTAATCTTACCGATAAGACCCAGGAGCCTCTGAACGTCCAGGACACAAGTATGAGACATCTAAAATTCCGTAATGGCGACCCGATTCGGAATCTGTTGTCCTCATTGATTTCTGAGCTTCCTAGCGGCAACAGCGCCACCATTTGTCTGCCATTGAAATTGCACAAAAAAATTCAAAAAAAAAAAAACTTTTGCCTACGTACTAAGTAGGCCACTGCGAATCTTTTTCCCTCTTGAGAGTTTTGTCTAAAATGTCCAGAAGGGGGCGCAAAGCGAACCCGGAAGTGTTTTGACACTTGTGTTTTTTTCCAGATTTTTTTTTTTTTTTTTTAGGGTTAGGCTTAGTGTATACAAGTCTGCGGGTTAGGTTTAGGGTGAGGGTTTGAGATAGGTAGTAGTTGTAGTACTAAGACTGGTTAGGGTTAGTGTATACAAGTCTGCGGGTTAGGTTCAGGGTGAGGGTTTGAGATAGGTTGTAGTTGTAGTACTAAGACAAGTCTAAGTCCACATCAAGAAGGTTTTTTTTTTTTTTTTTTTTTTGGTTTAGTTTCTTTTTTTTTTTTCTTTTTTTTTGATTTTGATTTTTTTTTTTTGATTTTTTTTTCTTTTTTTTTCTTTTTTTCTTTTTTTTTTTCTTTTTTTTTCTTTTTTTGCATGTTTCAAGTGATTTGGGATCGACTGGTAATAGTCCCCAGTGCACTTATTTTGGTGTCCCCAAGCTCTGGGACTTAGTAAAATTTACCCCAGACCTTAGGAGTGTCGTAGAGCGACGGGACCAATTCCATTAAATCCGGCATGAAAAAGTGATTCAGAAAATGTGTTGTTTGAAAAAAATAAATAATAATTGAGCTCTAGGGGCTGAAAAAACGTGTCTCTTTTGATTTGGCGGAGAGTTAGCAGTGTCGGAGAGCTACGAAACCACTTCCATCGGATTCGGGACGCTTCAAACATTTAGAAACAGTCTTGTTTGTGAAGACAGCAATTTTTTTGAATATCTTATTGAATTTTAAAGCTGCAAGGCCGCAAAATAAAGCCTAAAATGTCAACGCTTGACCTTTGGGTCTTCGGAGTGTCTTTGAGCGTCGGGAGTTGGCTCCCTAGACTCACTTTTTCCCGCTGAATACAGCCGTGGTGGTCTCGTGTCTCTACGATGTCGGGAAGTGGGTGTAATAGCCACTTAGCCGCCAGAAAACTTCTGTAAAAAACCGAGACCATTTTCCGACTCAGAACGACGAGGCGGACGCGCTGATATGTGTTTCCCAGCACACGGACTTACGGTTCTCTTAATTGGCTAGGGTTAGGGTTAGTTTTCAACGCGCGATAGCTCTTGAACGATACGTCCGTCAGACAAGTAATTGACGTTGGCGTTTCCAGCTTTCCGAGGCCTACGATCTGATATGTCCGCCATTGTCGTGCGACCCCCGTAGCCCCTAACCCTAACCCTAGATAACCCTAGTTTTACCTGATCGAAAGGCTTATAGGGTTACCGATGCTAAGAATGTGTTTTTGGTTGAAATGCTAAACTTAAAATTGAGTACCAGAAGCGAGCCACATATCATCGCGTTCGTCTTATCGATGGCTACGCGTGGACGTGACTAACTTTTATTTCTGACCTTTGTGGGAGGAGCTATCGCACTTTAAAGGCTAACCCTAGGGTTAGGAACCGTGCGACCGTGTGCGGAGAGACACATATCCAAATGTCCGTCTCGACAAGCTATATAACATACTAAAAGATGGGACCGTGTCGACCTTTGTGGGAGGAGCTATCGCACTTTAAAGGCTAACCCTAGGGTTAGGAACCGTGCGACCGTGTGCGGAGAGACACATATCCAAATGTCCGTCTCGACAAGCTATATAACATACTAAAAGATGGGACCGTGTCGACCTTTGTGGGAGGAGCTATCGCACTTTAAAGGCTAACCCTAGGGTTAGGAACCGTGCGACCGTGTGCGGAGAGACACATATCCAAATGTCCGTCTCGACAAGCTATATAACATACTAAAAGATGGGACCGTGTCGACCTTTGTGGGAGGAGCTATCGCACTTTAAAGGGTTAGGGTTAGGGTTAGGGTTAGGGCAATGGGGGTTCGCAAGATTACCGGTAATCTTACCGATAAGACCCAGGAGCCTCTGAACGTCCAGGACACAAGTATGAGACATCTAAAATTCCGTAATGGCGACCCGATTCGGAATCTGTTGTCCTCATTGATTTCTGAGCTTCCTAGCGGCAACAGCGCCACCATTTGTCTGCCATTAAAATGGCACAAAAAAATTCAAAAAAAAGAAAACTTTTGCCTACGTACTAAGTAGGCCACTGCGAATCTTTTTCCCTCTTGAGAGTTTTGTCTAAAATGTCCAGAAGGGGGCGCAACAGCGAACCCGGAAGTGTTTTGACACTTGTGTTATTTTCAAGATTTAGGGTTAGGTAATGGGGGTTCTACCGATAAGACTCAGGAGCCTCTGAGAGTCCAAAACACAAGTATGAGACATCAAAAATTCCGTAATGGCGACCCGATTCGGAATCTGTTGTCCTCATTGATTTCTGAGCTTCCTAGCGGCAACAGCGCCACCATTTGTCTGCCATTGAAATTGCACAAAAAAATTCAAAAAAAAAACAACTTTTGCCTACGTACTAAGTAGGCCACTGCGAATCTTTTTCCCTCTTGAGAGTTTTGTCTAAAATGTCCAGAAGGGGGCGCAAAGCGAACCCGGAAGTGTTTTGACACTAAGAATGTGTTTTTGGTTGAAATGCTAAACTTAAAATTGAGTACCAGAAGCGAGCCACATATCATCGCGTTCGTCTTATCGATGGCTACGCGTGGACGTGACTAACTTTTATTTCTGACCTTTGTGGGAGGAGCTATCGCACTTTAAAGGCTAACCCTAGGGTTAGGAACCGTGCGACCGTGTGCGGAGAGACACATATCCAAATGTCCGTCTCGACAAGCTATATAACATACTAAAAGATGGGACCGTGTCGACCTTTGTGGGAGGAGCTATCGCACTTTAAAGGCTAACCCTAGGGTTAGGAACCGTGCGACCGTGTGCGGAGAGACACATATCCAAATGTCCGTCTCGACAAGCTATATAACATACTAAAAGATGGGACCGTGTCGACCTTTGTGGGAGGAGCTATCGCACTTTAAAGGCTAACCCTAGGGTTAGGAACCGTGCGACCGTGTGCGGAGAGACACATATCCAAATGTCCGTCTCGACAAGCTATATAACATACTAAAAGATGGGACCGTGTCGACCTTTGTGGGAGGAGCTATCGCACTTTAAAGGGTTAGGGTTAGGGTTAGGGTTAGGCAATGGGGGTTCGCAAGATTACCGGTAATCTTACCGATAAGACCCAGGAGCCTCTGAACGTCCAGGACACAAGTATGAGACATCTAAAATTCCGTAATGGCGACCCGATTCGGAATCTGTTGTCCTCATTGATTTCTGAGCTTCCTAGCGGCAACAGCGCCACCATTTGTCTGCCATTAAAATTGCACAAAAAAATTCAAAAAAAAAAAAACTTTTGCCTACGTACTAAGTAGGCCACTGCGAATCTTTTTCCCTCTTGAGAGTTTTGTCTAAAATGTCCAGAAGGGGGCGCAACAGCGAACCCGGAAGTGTTTTGACACTTGTGTTATTTTCAAGATTTAGGGTTAGGTAATGGGGGTTCTACCGATAAGACTCAGGAGCCTCTGAGAGTCCAAAACACAAGTATGAGACATCAAAAATTCCGTAATGGCGACCCGATTCGGAATCTGTTGTCCTCATTGATTTCTGAGCTTCCTAGCGGCAACAGCGCCACCATTTGTCTGCCATTGAAATTGCACAAAAAAATTCAAAAAAAAAACAACTTTTGCCTACGTACTAAGTAGGCCACTGCGAATCTTTTTCCCTCTTGAGAGTTTTGTCTAAAATGTCCAGAAGGGGGCGCAAAGCGAACCCGGAAGTGTTTTGACACTAAGAATGTGTTTTTGGTTGAAATGCTAAACTTAAAATTGAGTACCAGAAGCGAGCCACATATCATCGCGTTCGTCTTATCGATGGCTACGCGTGGACGTGACTAACTTTTATTTCTGACCTTTGTGGGAGGAGCTATCGCACTTTAAAGGCTAACCCTAGGGTTAGGAACCGTGCGACCGTGTGCGGAGAGACACATATCCAAATGTCCGTCTCGACAAGCTATATAACATACTAAAAGATGGGACCGTGTCGACCTTTGTGGGAGGAGCTATCGCACTTTAAAGGCTAACCCTAGGGTTAGGAACCGTGCGACCGTGTGCGGAGAGACACATATCCAAATGTCCGTCTCGACAAGCTATATAACATACTAAAAGATGGGACCGTGTCGACCTTTGTGGGAGGAGCTATCGCACTTTAAAGGCTAACCCTAGGGTTAGGAACCGTGCGACCGTGTGCGGAGAGACACATATCCAAATGTCCGTCTCGACAAGCTATATAACATACTAAAAGATGGGACCGTGTCGACCTTTGTGGGAGGAGCTATCGCACTTTAAAGGGTTAGGGTTAGGGTTAGGGTTAGGGCAATGGGGGTTCGCAAGATTACCGGTAATCTTACCGATAAGACCCAGGAGCCTCTGAACGTCCAGGACACAAGTATGAGACATCTAAAATTCCGTAATGGCGACCCGATTCGGAATCTGTTGTCCTCATTGATTTCTGAGCTTCCTAGCGGCAACAGCGCCACCATTTGTCTGCCATTAAAATTGCACAAAAAAATTCAAAAAAAAAAAAACTTTTGCCTACGTACTAAGTAGGCCACTGCGAATCTTTTTCCCTCTTGAGAGTTTTGTCTAAAATGTCCAGAAGGGGGCGCAACAGCGAACCCGGAAGTGTTTTGACACTTGTGTTATTTTCAAGATTTAGGGTTAGGTAATGGGGGTTCTACCGATAAGACTCAGGAGCCTCTGAGAGTCCAAAACACAAGTATGAGACATCAAAAATTCCGTAATGGCGACCCGATTCGGAATCTGTTGTCCTCATTGATTTCTGAGCTTCCTAGCGGCAACAGCGCCACCATTTGTCTGCCATTAAAATGGCACAAAAAAATTCAAAAAAAAGAAAACTTTTGCCTACGTACTAAGTAGGCCACTGCGAATCTTTTTCCCTCTTGAGAGTTTTGTCTAAAATGTCCAGAAGGGGGCGCAACAGCGAACCCGGAAGTGTTTTGACACTTGTGTTATTTTCAAGATTTAGGGTTAGGTAATGGGGGTTCTACCGATAAGACTCAGGAGCCTCTGAGAGTCCAAAACACAAGTATGAGACATCAAAAATTCCGTAATGGCGACCCGATTCGGAATCTGTTGTCCTCATTGATTTCTGAGCTTCCTAGCGGCAACAGCGCCACCATTTGTCTGCCATTGAAATTGCACAAAAAAATTCAAAAAAAAAACAACTTTTGCCTACGTACTAAGTAGGCCACTGCGAATCTTTTTCCCTCTTGAGAGTTTTGTCTAAAATGTCCAGAAGGGGGCGCAAAGCGAACCCGGAAGTGTTTTGACACTAAGAATGTGTTTTTGGTTGAAATGCTAAACTTAAAATTGAGTACCAGAAGCGAGCCACATATCATCGCGTTCGTCTTATCGATGGCTACGCGTGGACGTGACTAACTTTTATTTCTGACCTTTGTGGGAGGAGCTATCGCACTTTAAAGGCTAACCCTAGGGTTAGGAACCGTGCGACCGTGTGCGGAGAGACACATATCCAAATGTCCGTCTCGACAAGCTATATAACATACTAAAAGATGGGACCGTGTCGACCTTTGTGGGAGGAGCTATCGCACTTTAAAGGCTAACCCTAGGGTTAGGAACCGTGCGACCGTGTGCGGAGAGACACATATCCAAATGTCCGTCTCGACAAGCTATATAACATACTAAAAGATGGGACCGTGTCGACCTTTGTGGGAGGAGCTATCGCACTTTAAAGGCTAACCCTAGGGTTAGGAACCGTGCGACCGTGTGCGGAGAGACACATATCCAAATGTCCGTCTCGACAAGCTATATAACATACTAAAAGATGGGACCGTGTCGACCTTTGTGGGAGGAGCTATCGCACTTTAAAGGGTTAGGGTTAGGGTTAGGGTTAGGCAATGGGGGTTCGCAAGATTACCGGTAATCTTACCGATAAGACCCAGGAGCCTCTGAACGTCCAGGACACAAGTATGAGACATCTAAAATTCCGTAATGGCGACCCGATTCGGAATCTGTTGTCCTCATTGATTTCTGAGCTTCCTAGCGGCAACAGCGCCACCATTTGTCTGCCATTAAAATTGCACAAAAAAATTCAAAAAAAAAAAAACTTTTGCCTACGTACTAAGTAGGCCACTGCGAATCTTTTTCCCTCTTGAGAGTTTTGTCTAAAATGTCCAGAAGGGGGCGCAAAGCGAACCCGGAAGTGTTTTGACACTAAGAATGTGTTTTTGGTTGAAATGCTAAACTTAAAATTGAGTACCAGAAGCGAGCCACATATCATCGCGTTCGTCTTATCGATGGCTACGCGTGGACGTGACTAACTTTTATTTCTGACCTTTGTGGGAGGAGCTATCGCACTTTAAAGGCTAACCCTAGGGTTAGGAACCGTGCGACCGTGTGCGGAGAGACACATATCCAAATGTCCGTCTCGACAAGCTATATAACATACTAAAAGATGGGACCGTGTCGACCTTTGTGGGAGGAGCTATCGCACTTTAAAGGCTAACCCTAGGGTTAGGAACCGTGCGACCGTGTGCGGAGAGACACATATCCAAATGTCCGTCTCGACAAGCTATATAACATACTAAAAGATGGGACCGTGTCGACCTTTGTGGGAGGAGCTATCGCACTTTAAAGGCTAACCCTAGGGTTAGGAACCGTGCGACCGTGTGCGGAGAGACACATATCCAAATGTCCGTCTCGACAAGCTATATAACATACTAAAAGATGGGACCGTGTCGACCTTTGTGGGAGGAGCTATCGCACTTTAAAGGGTTAGGGTTAGGGTTAGGGTTAGGCAATGGGGGTTCGCAAGATTACCGGTAATCTTACCGATAAGACCCAGGAGCCTCTGAACGTCCAGGACACAAGTATGAGACATCTAAAATTCCGTAATGGCGACCCGATTCGGAATCTGTTGTCCTCATTGATTTCTGAGCTTCCTAGCGGCAACAGCGCCACCATTTGTCTGCCATTAAAATTGCACAAAAAAATTCAAAAAAAAAAAAACTTTTGCCTACGTACTAAGTAGGCCACTGCGAATCTTTTTCCCTCTTGAGAGTTTTGTCTAAAATGTCCAGAAGGGGGCGCAACAGCGAACCCGGAAGTGTTTTGACACTTGTGTTATTTTCAAGATTTAGGGTTAGGTAATGGGGGTTCTACCGATAAGACTCAGGAGCCTCTGAGAGTCCAAAACACAAGTATGAGACATCAAAAATTCCGTAATGGCGACCCGATTCGGAATCTGTTGTCCTCATTGATTTCTGAGCTTCCTAGCGGCAACAGCGCCACCATTTGTCTGCCATTGAAATTGCACAAAAAAATTCAAAAAAAAAACAACTTTTGCCTACGTACTAAGTAGGCCACTGCGAATCTTTTTCCCTCTTGAGAGTTTTGTCTAAAATGTCCAGAAGGGGGCGCAAAGCGAACCCGGAAGTGTTTTGACACTAAGAATGTGTTTTTGGTTGAAATGCTAAACTTAAAATTGAGTACCAGAAGCGAGCCACATATCATCGCGTTCGTCTTATCGATGGCTACGCGTGGACGTGACTAACTTTTATTTCTGACCTTTGTGGGAGGAGCTATCGCACTTTAAAGGCTAACCCTAGGGTTAGGAACCGTGCGACCGTGTGCGGAGAGACACATATCCAAATGTCCGTCTCGACAAGCTATATAACATACTAAAAGATGGGACCGTGTCGACCTTTGTGGGAGGAGCTATCGCACTTTAAAGGCTAACCCTAGGGTTAGGAACCGTGCGACCGTGTGCGGAGAGACACATATCCAAATGTCCGTCTCGACAAGCTATATAACATACTAAAAGATGGGACCGTGTCGACCTTTGTGGGAGGAGCTATCGCACTTTAAAGGCTAACCCTAGGGTTAGGAACCGTGCGACCGTGTGCGGAGAGACACATATCCAAATGTCCGTCTCGACAAGCTATATAACATACTAAAAGATGGGACCGTGTCGACCTTTGTGGGAGGAGCTATCGCACTTTAAAGGGTTAGGGTTAGGGTTAGGGTTAGGGCAATGGGGGTTCGCAAGATTACCGGTAATCTTACCGATAAGACCCAGGAGCCTCTGAACGTCCAGGACACAAGTATGAGACATCTAAAATTCCGTAATGGCGACCCGATTCGGAATCTGTTGTCCTCATTGATTTCTGAGCTTCCTAGCGGCAACAGCGCCACCATTTGTCTGCCATTAAAATTGCACAAAAAAATTCAAAAAAAAAAAAACTTTTGCCTACGTACTAAGTAGGCCACTGCGAATCTTTTTCCCTCTTGAGAGTTTTGTCTAAAATGTCCAGAAGGGGGCGCAACAGCGAACCCGGAAGTGTTTTGACACTTGTGTTATTTTCAAGATTTAGGGTTAGGTAATGGGGGTTCTACCGATAAGACTCAGGAGCCTCTGAGAGTCCAAAACACAAGTATGAGACATCAAAAATTCCGTAATGGCGACCCGATTCGGAATCTGTTGTCCTCATTGATTTCTGAGCTTCCTAGCGGCAACAGCGCCACCATTTGTCTGCCATTAAAATGGCACAAAAAAATTCAAAAAAAAGAAAACTTTTGCCTACGTACTAAGTAGGCCACTGCGAATCTTTTTCCCTCTTGAGAGTTTTGTCTAAAATGTCCAGAAGGGGGCGCAACAGCGAACCCGGAAGTGTTTTGACACTTGTGTTATTTTCAAGATTTAGGGTTAGGTAATGGGGGTTCTACCGATAAGACTCAGGAGCCTCTGAGAGTCCAAAACACAAGTATGAGACATCAAAAATTCCGTAATGGCGACCCGATTCGGAATCTGTTGTCCTCATTGATTTCTGAGCTTCCTAGCGGCAACAGCGCCACCATTTGTCTGCCATTGAAATTGCACAAAAAAATTCAAAAAAAAAACAACTTTTGCCTACGTACTAAGTAGGCCACTGCGAATCTTTTTCCCTCTTGAGAGTTTTGTCTAAAATGTCCAGAAGGGGGCGCAAAGCGAACCCGGAAGTGTTTTGACACTAAGAATGTGTTTTTGGTTGAAATGCTAAACTTAAAATTGAGTACCAGAAGCGAGCCACATATCATCGCGTTCGTCTTATCGATGGCTACGCGTGGACGTGACTAACTTTTATTTCTGACCTTTGTGGGAGGAGCTATCGCACTTTAAAGGCTAACCCTAGGGTTAGGAACCGTGCGACCGTGTGCGGAGAGACACATATCCAAATGTCCGTCTCGACAAGCTATATAACATACTAAAAGATGGGACCGTGTCGACCTTTGTGGGAGGAGCTATCGCACTTTAAAGGCTAACCCTAGGGTTAGGAACCGTGCGACCGTGTGCGGAGAGACACATATCCAAATGTCCGTCTCGACAAGCTATATAACATACTAAAAGATGGGACCGTGTCGACCTTTGTGGGAGGAGCTATCGCACTTTAAAGGCTAACCCTAGGGTTAGGAACCGTGCGACCGTGTGCGGAGAGACACATATCCAAATGTCCGTCTCGACAAGCTATATAACATACTAAAAGATGGGACCGTGTCGACCTTTGTGGGAGGAGCTATCGCACTTTAAAGGGTTAGGGTTAGGGTTAGGGTTAGGCAATGGGGGTTCGCAAGATTACCGGTAATCTTACCGATAAGACCCAGGAGCCTCTGAACGTCCAGGACACAAGTATGAGACATCTAAAATTCCGTAATGGCGACCCGATTCGGAATCTGTTGTCCTCATTGATTTCTGAGCTTCCTAGCGGCAACAGCGCCACCATTTGTCTGCCATTAAAATTGCACAAAAAAATTCAAAAAAAAAAAAACTTTTGCCTACGTACTAAGTAGGCCACTGCGAATCTTTTTCCCTCTTGAGAGTTTTGTCTAAAATGTCCAGAAGGGGGCGCAACAGCGAACCCGGAAGTGTTTTGACACTTGTGTTATTTTCAAGATTTAGGGTTAGGTAATGGGGGTTCTACCGATAAGACTCAGGAGCCTCTGAGAGTCCAAAACACAAGTATGAGACATCAAAAATTCCGTAATGGCGACCCGATTCGGAATCTGTTGTCCTCATTGATTTCTGAGCTTCCTAGCGGCAACAGCGCCACCATTTGTCTGCCATTGAAATTGCACAAAAAAATTCAAAAAAAAAACAACTTTTGCCTACGTACTAAGTAGGCCACTGCGAATCTTTTTCCCTCTTGAGAGTTTTGTCTAAAATGTCCAGAAGGGGGCGCAACAGCGAACCCGGAAGTGTTTTGACACTTGTGTTATTTTCAAGATTTAGGGTTAGGTAATGGGGGTTCTACCGATAAGACTCAGGAGCCTCTGAGAGTCCAAAACACAAGTATGAGACATCAAAAATTCCGTAATGGCGACCCGATTCGGAATCTGTTGTCCTCATTGATTTCTGAGCTTCCTAGCGGCAACAGCGCCACCATTTGTCTGCCATTGAAATTGCACAAAAAAATTCAAAAAAAAAACAACTTTTGCCTACGTACTAAGTAGGCCACTGCGAATCTTTTTCCCTCTTGAGAGTTTTGTCTAAAATGTCCAGAAGGGGGCGCAAAGCGAACCCGGAAGTGTTTTGACACTAAGAATGTGTTTTTGGTTGAAATGCTAAACTTAAAATTGAGTACCAGAAGCGAGCCACATATCATCGCGTTCGTCTTATCGATGGCTACGCGTGGACGTGACTAACTTTTATTTCTGACCTTTGTGGGAGGAGCTATCGCACTTTAAAGGCTAACCCTAGGGTTAGGAACCGTGCGACCGTGTGCGGAGAGACACATATCCAAATGTCCGTCTCGACAAGCTATATAACATACTAAAAGATGGGACCGTGTCGACCTTTGTGGGAGGAGCTATCGCACTTTAAAGGCTAACCCTAGGGTTAGGAACCGTGCGACCGTGTGCGGAGAGACACATATCCAAATGTCCGTCTCGACAAGCTATATAACATACTAAAAGATGGGACCGTGTCGACCTTTGTGGGAGGAGCTATCGCACTTTAAAGGCTAACCCTAGGGTTAGGAACCGTGCGACCGTGTGCGGAGAGACACATATCCAAATGTCCGTCTCGACAAGCTATATAACATACTAAAAGATGGGACCGTGTCGACCTTTGTGGGAGGAGCTATCGCACTTTAAAGGGTTAGGGTTAGGGTTAGGGTTAGGCAATGGGGGTTCGCAAGATTACCGGTAATCTTACCGATAAGACCCAGGAGCCTCTGAACGTCCAGGACACAAGTATGAGACATCTAAAATTCCGTAATGGCGACCCGATTCGGAATCTGTTGTCCTCATTGATTTCTGAGCTTCCTAGCGGCAACAGCGCCACCATTTGTCTGCCATTAAAATTGCACAAAAAAATTCAAAAAAAAAAAAACTTTTGCCTACGTACTAAGTAGGCCACTGCGAATCTTTTTCCCTCTTGAGAGTTTTGTCTAAAATGTCCAGAAGGGGGCGCAACAGCGAACCCGGAAGTGTTTTGACACTTGTGTTATTTTCAAGATTTAGGGTTAGGTAATGGGGGTTCTACCGATAAGACTCAGGAGCCTCTGAGAGTCCAAAACACAAGTATGAGACATCAAAAATTCCGTAATGGCGACCCGATTCGGAATCTGTTGTCCTCATTGATTTCTGAGCTTCCTAGCGGCAACAGCGCCACCATTTGTCTGCCATTGAAATTGCACAAAAAAATTCAAAAAAAAAACAACTTTTGCCTACGTACTAAGTAGGCCACTGCGAATCTTTTTCCCTCTTGAGAGTTTTGTCTAAAATGTCCAGAAGGGGGCGCAAAGCGAACCCGGAAGTGTTTTGACACTAAGAATGTGTTTTTGGTTGAAATGCTAAACTTAAAATTGAGTACCAGAAGCGAGCCACATATCATCGCGTTCGTCTTATCGATGGCTACGCGTGGACGTGACTAACTTTTATTTCTGACCTTTGTGGGAGGAGCTATCGCACTTTAAAGGCTAACCCTAGGGTTAGGAACCGTGCGACCGTGTGCGGAGAGACACATATCCAAATGTCCGTCTCGACAAGCTATATAACATACTAAAAGATGGGACCGTGTCGACCTTTGTGGGAGGAGCTATCGCACTTTAAAGGCTAACCCTAGGGTTAGGAACCGTGCGACCGTGTGCGGAGAGACACATATCCAAATGTCCGTCTCGACAAGCTATATAACATACTAAAAGATGGGACCGTGTCGACCTTTGTGGGAGGAGCTATCGCACTTTAAAGGCTAACCCTAGGGTTAGGAACCGTGCGACCGTGTGCGGAGAGACACATATCCAAATGTCCGTCTCGACAAGCTATATAACATACTAAAAGATGGGACCGTGTCGACCTTTGTGGGAGGAGCTATCGCACTTTAAAGGGTTAGGGTTAGGGTTAGGGTTAGGCAATGGGGGTTCGCAAGATTACCGGTAATCTTACCGATAAGACCCAGGAGCCTCTGAACGTCCAGGACACAAGTATGAGACATCTAAAATTCCGTAATGGCGACCCGATTCGGAATCTGTTGTCCTCATTGATTTCTGAGCTTCCTAGCGGCAACAGCGCCACCATTTGTCTGCCATTAAAATTGCACAAAAAAATTCAAAAAAAAAAAAACTTTTGCCTACGTACTAAGTAGGCCACTGCGAATCTTTTTCCCTCTTGAGAGTTTTGTCTAAAATGTCCAGAAGGGGGCGCAACAGCGAACCCGGAAGTGTTTTGACACTTGTGTTATTTTCAAGATTTAGGGTTAGGTAATGGGGGTTCTACCGATAAGACTCAGGAGCCTCTGAGAGTCCAAAACACAAGTATGAGACATCAAAAATTCCGTAATGGCGACCCGATTCGGAATCTGTTGTCCTCATTGATTTCTGAGCTTCCTAGCGGCAACAGCGCCACCATTTGTCTGCCATTGAAATTGCACAAAAAAATTCAAAAAAAAAACAACTTTTGCCTACGTACTAAGTAGGCCACTGCGAATCTTTTTCCCTCTTGAGAGTTTTGTCTAAAATGTCCAGAAGGGGGCGCAAAGCGAACCCGGAAGTGTTTTGACACTAAGAATGTGTTTTTGGTTGAAATGCTAAACTTAAAATTGAGTACCAGAAGCGAGCCACATATCATCGCGTTCGTCTTATCGATGGCTACGCGTGGACGTGACTAACTTTTATTTCTGACCTTTGTGGGAGGAGCTATCGCACTTTAAAGGCTAACCCTAGGGTTAGGAACCGTGCGACCGTGTGCGGAGAGACACATATCCAAATGTCCGTCTCGACAAGCTATATAACATACTAAAAGATGGGACCGTGTCGACCTTTGTGGGAGGAGCTATCGCACTTTAAAGGCTAACCCTAGGGTTAGGAACCGTGCGACCGTGTGCGGAGAGACACATATCCAAATGTCCGTCTCGACAAGCTATATAACATACTAAAAGATGGGACCGTGTCGACCTTTGTGGGAGGAGCTATCGCACTTTAAAGGCTAACCCTAGGGTTAGGAACCGTGCGACCGTGTGCGGAGAGACACATATCCAAATGTCCGTCTCGACAAGCTATATAACATACTAAAAGATGGGACCGTGTCGACCTTTGTGGGAGGAGCTATCGCACTTTAAAGGGTTAGGGTTAGGGTTAGGGTTAGGGCAATGGGGGTTCGCAAGATTACCGGTAATCTTACCGATAAGACCCAGGAGCCTCTGAACGTCCAGGACACAAGTATGAGACATCTAAAATTCCGTAATGGCGACCCGATTCGGAATCTGTTGTCCTCATTGATTTCTGAGCTTCCTAGCGGCAACAGCGCCACCATTTGTCTGCCATTAAAATTGCACAAAAAAATTCAAAAAAAAAAAAACTTTTGCCTACGTACTAAGTAGGCCACTGCGAATCTTTTTCCCTCTTGAGAGTTTTGTCTAAAATGTCCAGAAGGGGGCGCAACAGCGAACCCGGAAGTGTTTTGACACTTGTGTTATTTTCAAGATTTAGGGTTAGGTAATGGGGGTTCTACCGATAAGACTCAGGAGCCTCTGAGAGTCCAAAACACAAGTATGAGACATCAAAAATTCCGTAATGGCGACCCGATTCGGAATCTGTTGTCCTCATTGATTTCTGAGCTTCCTAGCGGCAACAGCGCCACCATTTGTCTGCCATTAAAATGGCACAAAAAAATTCAAAAAAAAGAAAACTTTTGCCTACGTACTAAGTAGGCCACTGCGAATCTTTTTCCCTCTTGAGAGTTTTGTCTAAAATGTCCAGAAGGGGGCGCAACAGCGAACCCGGAAGTGTTTTGACACTTGTGTTATTTTCAAGATTTAGGGTTAGGTAATGGGGGTTCTACCGATAAGACTCAGGAGCCTCTGAGAGTCCAAAACACAAGTATGAGACATCAAAAATTCCGTAATGGCGACCCGATTCGGAATCTGTTGTCCTCATTGATTTCTGAGCTTCCTAGCGGCAACAGCGCCACCATTTGTCTGCCATTGAAATTGCACAAAAAAATTCAAAAAAAAAACAACTTTTGCCTACGTACTAAGTAGGCCACTGCGAATCTTTTTCCCTCTTGAGAGTTTTGTCTAAAATGTCCAGAAGGGGGCGCAAAGCGAACCCGGAAGTGTTTTGACACTAAGAATGTGTTTTTGGTTGAAATGCTAAACTTAAAATTGAGTACCAGAAGCGAGCCACATATCATCGCGTTCGTCTTATCGATGGCTACGCGTGGACGTGACTAACTTTTATTTCTGACCTTTGTGGGAGGAGCTATCGCACTTTAAAGGCTAACCCTAGGGTTAGGAACCGTGCGACCGTGTGCGGAGAGACACATATCCAAATGTCCGTCTCGACAAGCTATATAACATACTAAAAGATGGGACCGTGTCGACCTTTGTGGGAGGAGCTATCGCACTTTAAAGGCTAACCCTAGGGTTAGGAACCGTGCGACCGTGTGCGGAGAGACACATATCCAAATGTCCGTCTCGACAAGCTATATAACATACTAAAAGATGGGACCGTGTCGACCTTTGTGGGAGGAGCTATCGCACTTTAAAGGCTAACCCTAGGGTTAGGAACCGTGCGACCGTGTGCGGAGAGACACATATCCAAATGTCCGTCTCGACAAGCTATATAACATACTAAAAGATGGGACCGTGTCGACCTTTGTGGGAGGAGCTATCGCACTTTAAAGGGTTAGGGTTAGGGTTAGGGTTAGGCAATGGGGGTTCGCAAGATTACCGGTAATCTTACCGATAAGACCCAGGAGCCTCTGAACGTCCAGGACACAAGTATGAGACATCTAAAATTCCGTAATGGCGACCCGATTCGGAATCTGTTGTCCTCATTGATTTCTGAGCTTCCTAGCGGCAACAGCGCCACCATTTGTCTGCCATTAAAATTGCACAAAAAAATTCAAAAAAAAAAAAACTTTTGCCTACGTACTAAGTAGGCCACTGCGAATCTTTTTCCCTCTTGAGAGTTTTGTCTAAAATGTCCAGAAGGGGGCGCAACAGCGAACCCGGAAGTGTTTTGACACTTGTGTTATTTTCAAGATTTAGGGTTAGGTAATGGGGGTTCTACCGATAAGACTCAGGAGCCTCTGAGAGTCCAAAACACAAGTATGAGACATCAAAAATTCCGTAATGGCGACCCGATTCGGAATCTGTTGTCCTCATTGATTTCTGAGCTTCCTAGCGGCAACAGCGCCACCATTTGTCTGCCATTGAAATTGCACAAAAAAATTCAAAAAAAAAAAAACTTTTGCCTACGTACTAAGTAGGCCACTGCGAATCTTTTTCCCTCTTGAGAGTTTTGTCTAAAATGTCCAGAAGGGGGCGCAAAGCGAACCCGGAAGTGTTTTGACACTAAGAATGTGTTTTTGGTTGAAATGCTAAACTTAAAATTGAGTACCAGAAGCGAGCCACATATCATCGCGTTCGTCTTATCGATGGCTACGCGTGGACGTGACTAACTTTTATTTCTGACCTTTGTGGGAGGAGCTATCGCACTTTAAAGGCTAACCCTAGGGTTAGGAACCGTGCGACCGTGTGCGGAGAGACACATATCCAAATGTCCGTCTCGACAAGCTATATAACATACTAAAAGATGGGACCGTGTCGACCTTTGTGGGAGGAGCTATCGCACTTTAAAGGCTAACCCTAGGGTTAGGAACCGTGCGACCGTGTGCGGAGAGACACATATCCAAATGTCCGTCTCGACAAGCTATATAACATACTAAAAGATGGGACCGTGTCGACCTTTGTGGGAGGAGCTATCGCACTTTAAAGGCTAACCCTAGGGTTAGGAACCGTGCGACCGTGTGCGGAGAGACACATATCCAAATGTCCGTCTCGACAAGCTATATAACATACTAAAAGATGGGACCGTGTCGACCTTTGTGGGAGGAGCTATCGCACTTTAAAGGGTTAGGGTTAGGGTTAGGGTTAGGCAATGGGGGTTCGCAAGATTACCGGTAATCTTACCGATAAGACCCAGGAGCCTCTGAACGTCCAGGACACAAGTATGAGACATCTAAAATTCCGTAATGGCGACCCGATTCGGAATCTGTTGTCCTCATTGATTTCTGAGCTTCCTAGCGGCAACAGCGCCACCATTTGTCTGCCATTAAAATTGCACAAAAAAATTCAAAAAAAAAAAAACTTTTGCCTACGTACTAAGTAGGCCACTGCGAATCTTTTTCCCTCTTGAGAGTTTTGTCTAAAATGTCCAGAAGGGGGCGCAACAGCGAACCCGGAAGTGTTTTGACACTTGTGTTATTTTCAAGATTTAGGGTTAGGTAATGGGGGTTCTACCGATAAGACTCAGGAGCCTCTGAGAGTCCAAAACACAAGTATGAGACATCAAAAATTCCGTAATGGCGACCCGATTCGGAATCTGTTGTCCTCATTGATTTCTGAGCTTCCTAGCGGCAACAGCGCCACCATTTGTCTGCCATTGAAATTGCACAAAAAAATTCAAAAAAAAAACAACTTTTGCCTACGTACTAAGTAGGCCACTGCGAATCTTTTTCCCTCTTGAGAGTTTTGTCTAAAATGTCCAGAAGGGGGCGCAAAGCGAACCCGGAAGTGTTTTGACACTAAGAATGTGTTTTTGGTTGAAATGCTAAACTTAAAATTGAGTACCAGAAGCGAGCCACATATCATCGCGTTCGTCTTATCGATGGCTACGCGTGGACGTGACTAACTTTTATTTCTGACCTTTGTGGGAGGAGCTATCGCACTTTAAAGGCTAACCCTAGGGTTAGGAACCGTGCGACCGTGTGCGGAGAGACACATATCCAAATGTCCGTCTCGACAAGCTATATAACATACTAAAAGATGGGACCGTGTCGACCTTTGTGGGAGGAGCTATCGCACTTTAAAGGCTAACCCTAGGGTTAGGAACCGTGCGACCGTGTGCGGAGAGACACATATCCAAATGTCCGTCTCGACAAGCTATATAACATACTAAAAGATGGGACCGTGTCGACCTTTGTGGGAGGAGCTATCGCACTTTAAAGGCTAACCCTAGGGTTAGGAACCGTGCGACCGTGTGCGGAGAGACACATATCCAAATGTCCGTCTCGACAAGCTATATAACATACTAAAAGATGGGACCGTGTCGACCTTTGTGGGAGGAGCTATCGCACTTTAAAGGGTTAGGGTTAGGGTTAGGGTTAGGGCAATGGGGGTTCGCAAGATTACCGGTAATCTTACCGATAAGACCCAGGAGCCTCTGAACGTCCAGGACACAAGTATGAGACATCTAAAATTCCGTAATGGCGACCCGATTCGGAATCTGTTGTCCTCATTGATTTCTGAGCTTCCTAGCGGCAACAGCGCCACCATTTGTCTGCCATTAAAATTGCACAAAAAAATTCAAAAAAAAAAAAACTTTTGCCTACGTACCAAGTAGGCCACTGCGAATCTTTTTCCCTCTTGAGAGTTTTGTCTAAAATGTCCAGAAGGGGGCGCAACAGCGAACCCGGAAGTGTTTTGACACTTGTGTTATTTTCAAGATTTAGGGTTAGGTAATGGGGGTTCTACCGATAAGACTCAGGAGCCTCTGAGAGTCCAAAACACAAGTATGAGACATCAAAAATTCCGTAATGGCGACCCGATTCGGAATCTGTTGTCCTCATTGATTTCTGAGCTTCCTAGCGGCAACAGCGCCACCATTTGTCTGCCATTGAAATTGCACAAAAAAATTCAAAAAAAAAAAAACTTTTGCCTACGTACTAAGTAGGCCACTGCGAATCTTTTTCCCTCTTGAGAGTTTTGTCTAAAATGTCCAGAAGGGGGCGCAAAGCGAACCCGGAAGTGTTTTGACACTAAGAATGTGTTTTTGGTTGAAATGCTAAACTTAAAATTGAGTACCAGAAGCGAGCCACATATCATCGCGTTCGTCTTATCGATGGCTACGCGTGGACGTGACTAACTTTTATTTCTGACCTTTGTGGGAGGAGCTATCGCACTTTAAAGGCTAACCCTAGGGTTAGGAACCGTGCGACCGTGTGCGGAGAGACACATATCCAAATGTCCGTCTCGACAAGCTATATAACATACTAAAAGATGGGACCGTGTCGACCTTTGTGGGAGGAGCTATCGCACTTTAAAGGCTAACCCTAGGGTTAGGAACCGTGCGACCGTGTGCGGAGAGACACATATCCAAATGTCCGTCTCGACAAGCTATATAACATACTAAAAGATGGGACCGTGTCGACCTTTGTGGGAGGAGCTATCGCACTTTAAAGGCTAACCCTAGGGTTAGGAACCGTGCGACCGTGTGCGGAGAGACACATATCCAAATGTCCGTCTCGACAAGCTATATAACATACTAAAAGATGGGACCGTGTCGACCTTTGTGGGAGGAGCTATCGCACTTTAAAGGGTTAGGGTTAGGGTTAGGGTTAGGCAATGGGGGTTCGCAAGATTACCGGTAATCTTACCGATAAGACCCAGGAGCCTCTGAACGTCCAGGACACAAGTATGAGACATCAAAAATTCCGTAATGGCGACCCGATTCGGAATCTGTTGTCCTCATTGATTTCTGAGCTTCCTAGCGGCAACAGCGCCACCATTTGTCTGCCATTGAAATTGCACAAAAAAATTCAAAAAAAAAAAAACTTTTGCCTACGTACTAAGTAGGCCACTGCGAATCTTTTTCCCTCTTGAGAGTTTTGTCTAAAATGTCCAGAAGGGGGCGCAAAGCGAACCCGGAAGTGTTTTGACACTGCTTAGCTTAGTCTGTAACTTGAAAACTATGTACCGTATGGCCCTATAAACTGTGTTGGGATGAAAGCTAGCCACGTTGAGCATTGTGGCAAGAGCTGGGGCAGTTTGGGACAACAGGGAATGAACGGGGCCAAAATGTCACTTTCACAGTCCCAAAGTGCCATTTTCACAGTAAAAAGGCCTGGTTCACTTTTGCTTAGCTTAGTCTGTAACTTGAAAACTATGTACCGTATGGCCCTATAAACTGTGTTGGGATGAAAGCTAGCCACTTTGAGCAATGTGGGAAGTGCTGGGGCAGTTTGGGACAACAGGGCCAAAATGTCACTTTCACAGTCCCAAAGTGCCATTTTCACAGTAAAAAAAAAAAGATTCATTTTGCTTAGCTTAGTCTGTAACTTGAAAACTATGTACCGTATGGCCCTATAAACTGTGTTGGGATGAAAGCTAGCCACTTTGAGCAATGTGGGAAGTGCTGGGGCAGTTTGGGACAACAGGGCCAAAATGTCACTTTCACAGTCCCAAAGTGCCGTTTTCACAGTAAAAAGGCCTGGTTCACTTTTGCTTAGCTTAGTCTGTAACTTGAAAACTATGTACCGTATGGCCCTATAAACTGTGTTGGGATGAAAGCTAGCCACTTTGAGCAATGTGGGAAGTGCTGGGGCAGTTTGGGACAACAGGGCCAAAATGTCACTTTCACAGTCCCAAAGTGCCATTTTCACAGTAAAAAAAAAAAGATTCATTTTGCTTAGCTTAGTCTGTAACTTGAAAACTATGTACCGTATGGCCCTATAAACTGTGTTGGGATGAAAGCTAGCCACTTTGAGCAATGTGGGAAGTGCTGGGGCAGTTTGGGACAACAGGGCCAAAATGTCACTTTCACAGTCCCAAAGTGCCATTTTCACAGTAAAAAGGCCTGGTTCACTTTTGCTTAGCTTAGTCTGTAACTTGAAAACTATGTACCGTATGGCCCTATAAACTGTGTTGGGATGAAAGCTAGCCACTTTGAGCAATGTGGGAAGTGCTGGGGCAGTTTGGGACAACAGGGCCAAAATGTCACTTTCACAGTCCCAAAGTGCCATTTTCACAGTAAAAAGGCCTGGTTCACTTTTGCTTAGCTTAGTCTGTAACTTGAAAACTATGTACCGATGGCCCTATAAACTGTGTTGGGATGAAAGCTAGCCACTTTGAGCAATGTGGGAAGTGCTGGGGCAGTTTGGGACAACAGGCCCAAAATGTCACTTTCACAGTCCCAAAGTGCCATTTTCACAGTAAAAAAAAAAAGATTCATTTTGCTTAGCTTAGTCTGTAACTTGAAAACTATGTACCGTATGGCCCTATAAACTGTGTTGGGATGAAAGCTAGCCACTTTGAGCAATGTGGGAAGTGCTGGGGCAGTTTGGGACAACAGGGCCAAAATGTCACTTTCACAGTCCCAAAGTGCCGTTTTCACAGTAAAAAGGCCTGGTTCACTTTTGCTTAGCTTAGTCTGTAACTTGAAAACTATGTACCGTATGGCCCTATAAACTGTGTTGGGATGAAAGCTAGCCACTTTGAGCAATGTGGGAAGTGCTGGGGCAGTTTGGGACAACAGGGCCAAAATGTCACTTTCACAGTCCCAAAGTGCCATTTTCACAGTAAAAAGGCCTGGTTCACTTTTGCTTAGCTTAGTCTGTAACTTGAAAACTATGTACCGTATGGCCCTATAAACTGTGTTGGGATGAAAGCTAGCCACGTTGAGCAATGTGGGAAGTGCTGGGGCAGTTTGGGACAACAGGGCCAAAATGTCACTTTCACAGTCCCAAAGTGCCGTTTTCACAGTAAAAAGGCCTGGTTCACTTTTGCTTAGCTTAGTCTGTAACTTGAAAACTATGTACCGTATGGCCCTATAAACTGTGTTGGGATGAAAGCTAGCCACTTTGAGCAATGTGGGAAGTGCTGGGGCAGTTTGGGACAACAGGGCCAAAATGTCACTTTCACAGTCCCAAAGTGCCATTTTCACAGTAAAAAGGCCTGGTTCACTTTTGCTTAGCTTAGTCTGTAACTTGAAAACTATGTACCGTATGGCCCTATAAACTGTGTTGGGATGAAAGCTAGCCACGTTGAGCATTGTGGCAAGAGCTGGGGCAGTTTGGGACAACAGGGAATGAACGGGGCCAAAATGTCACTTTCACAGTCCCAAAGTGCCATTTTCACAGTAAAAAGGCCTGGTTCACTTTTGCTTAGCTTAGTCTGTAACTTGAAAACTATGTACCGTATGGCCCTATAAACTGTGTTGGGATGAAAGCTAGCCACTTTGAGCAATGTGGGAAGTGCTGGGGCAGTTTGGGACAACAGGGCCAAAATGTCACTTTCACAGTCCCAAAGTGCCGTTTTCACAGTAAAAAGGCCTGGTTCACTTTTGCTTAGCTTAGTCTGTAACTTGAAAACTATGTACCGTATGGCCCTATAAACTGTGTTGGGATGAAAGCTAGCCACTTTGAGCAATGTGGGAAGTGCTGGGGCAGTTTGGGACAACAGGGCCAAAATGTCACTTTCACAGTCCCAAAGTGCCATTTTCACAGTAAAAAAAAAAAGATTCATTTTGCTTAGCTTAGTCTGTAACTTGAAAACTATGTACCGTATGGCCCTATAAACTGTGTTGGGATGAAAGCTAGCCACTTTGAGCAATGTGGGAAGTGCTGGGGCAGTTTGGGACAACAGGGCCAAAATGTCACTTTCACAGTCCCAAAGTGCCGTTTTCACAGTAAAAAGGCCTGGTTCACTTTTGCTTAGCTTAGTCTGTAACTTGAAAACTATGTACCGTATGGCCCTATAAACTGTGTTGGGATGAAAGCTAGCCACTTTGAGCAATGTGGGAAGTGCTGGGGCAGTTTGGGACAACAGGGCCAAAATGTCACTTTCACAGTCCCAAAGTGCCATTTTCACAGTAAAAAAAAAAAGATTCATTTTGCTTAGCTTAGTCTGTAACTTGAAAACTATGTACCGTATGGCCCTATAAACTGTGTTGGGATGGAAGCTAGCCACTTTGAGCAATGTGGGAAGTGCTGGGGCAGTTTGGGACAACAGGGCCAAAATGTCACTTTCACAGTCCCAAAGTGCCATTTTCACAGTAAAAAGGCCTGGTTCACTTTTGCTTAGCTTAGTCTGTAACTTGAAAACTATGTACCGTATGGCCCTATAAACTGTGTTGGGATGAAAGCTAGCCACTTTGAGCAATGTGGGAAGTGCTGGGGCAGTTTGGGACAACAGGGCCAAAATGTCACTTTCACAGTCCCAAAGTGCCATTTTCACAGTAAAAAGGCCTGGTTCACTTTTGCTTAGCTTAGTCTGTAACTTGAAAACTATGTACCGAATGGCCCTATAAACTGTGTTGGGATGAAAGCTAGCCACTTTGAGCAATGTGGGAAGTGCTGGGGCAGTTTGGGACAACAGGGCCAAAATGTCACTTTCACAGTCCCAAAGTGCCATTTTCACAGTAAAAAAAAAAAGATTCATTTTGCTTAGCTTAGTCTGTAACTTGAAAACTATGTACCGTATGGCCCTATAAACTGTGTTGGGATGAAAGCTAGCCACTTTGAGCAATGTGGGAAGTGCTGGGGCAGTTTGGGACAACAGGGCCAAAATGTCACTTTCACAGTCCCAAAGTGCCATTTTCACAGTAAAAAGGCCTGGTTCACTTTTGCTTAGCTTAGTCTGTAACTTGAAAACTATGTACCGTATGGCCCTATAAACTGTGTTGGGATGAAAGCTAGCCACTTTGAGCAATGTGGGAAGTGCTGGGGCAGTTTGGGACAACAGGGCCAAAATGTCACTTTCACAGTCCCAAAGTGCCATTTTCACAGTAAAAAGGCCTGGTTCACTTTTGCTTAGCTTAGTCTGTAACTTGAAAACTATGTACCGTATGGCCCTATAAACTGTGTTGGGATGAAAGCTAGCCACGTTGAGCATTGTGGCAAGAGCTGGGGCAGTTTGGGACAACAGGGAATGAACGGGGCCAAAATGTCACTTTCACAGTCCCAAAGTGCCATTTTCACAGTAAAAAGGCCTGGTTCACTTTTGCTTAGCTTAGTCTGTAACTTGAAAACTATGTACCGTATGGCCCTATAAACTGTGTTGGGATGAAAGCTAGCCACTTTGAGCAATGTGGGAAGTGCTGGGGCAGTTTGGGACAACAGGGCCAAAATGTCACTTTCACAGTCCCAAAGTGCCATTTTCACAGTAAAAAAAAAAAGATTCATTTTGCTTAGCTTAGTCTGTAACTTGAAAACTATGTACCGTATGGCCCTATAAACTGTGTTGGGATGAAAGCTAGCCACTTTGAGCAATGTGGGAAGTGCTGGGGCAGTTTGGGACAACAGGGCCAAAATGTCACTTTCACAGTCCCAAAGTGCCATTTTCACAGTAAAAAGGCCTGGTTCACTTTTGCTTAGCTTAGTCTGTAACTTGAAAACTATGTACCGTATGGCCCTATAAACTGTGTTGGGATGAAAGCTAGCCACTTTGAGCAATGTGGGAAGTGCTGGGGCAGTTTGGGACAACAGGGCGAAAATGTCACTTTCACAGTCCCAAAGTGCCATTTTCACAGTAAAAAGGCCTGGTTCACTTTTGCTTAGCTTAGTCTGTAACTTGAAAACTATGTACCGAATGGCCCTATAAACTGTGTTGGGATGAAAGCTAGCCACTTTGAGCAATGTGGGAAGTGCTGGGGCAGTTTGGGACAACAGGGCCAAAATGTCACTTTCACAGTCCCAAAGTGCCATTTTCACAGTAAAAAAAAAAAAGATTCATTTTGCTTAGCTTAGTCTGTAACTTGAAAACTATGTACCGTATGGCCCTATAAACTGTGTTGGGATGAAAGCTAGCCACTTTGAGCAATGTGGGAAGTGCTGGGGCAGTTTGGGACAACAGGGCCAAAATGTCACTTTCACAGTCCCAAAGTGCCGTTTTCACAGTAAAAAGGCCTGGTTCACTTTTGCTTAGCTTAGTCTGTAACTTGAAAACTATGTACCGTATGGCCCTATAAACTGTGTTGGGATGAAAGCTAGCCACTTTGAGCAATGTGGGAAGTGCTGGGGCAGTTTGGGACAACAGGGCCAAAATGTCACTTTCACAGTCCCAAAGTGCCGTTTTCACAGTAAAAAGGCCTGGTTCACTTTTGCTTAGCTTAGTCTGTAACTTGAAAACTATGTACCGTATGGCCCTATAAACTGTGTTGGGATGAAAGCTAGCCACGTTGAGCAATGTGGGAAGTGCTGGGGCAGTTTGGGACAACAGGGCCAAAATGTCACTTTCACAGTCCCAAAGTGCCGTTTTCACAGTAAAAAGGCCTGGTTCACTTTTGCTTAGCTTAGTCTGTAACTTGAAAACTATGTACCGTATGGCCCTATAAACTGTGTTGGGATGAAAGCTAGCCACTTTGAGCAATGTGGGAAGTGCTGGGGCAGTTTGGGACAACAGGGCCAAAATGTCACTTTCACAGTCCCAAAGTGCCGTTTTCACAGTAAAAAGGCCTGGTTCACTTTTGCTTAGCTTAGTCTGTAACTTGAAAACTATGTACCGTATGGCCCTATAAACTGTGTTGGGATGAAAGCTAGCCACTTTGAGCAATGTGGGAAGTGCTGGGGCAGTTTGGGACAACAGGGCCAAAATGTCACTTTCACAGTCCCAAAGTGCCATTTTCACAGTAAAAAAAAAAAGATTCATTTTGCTTAGCTTAGTCTGTAACTTGAAAACTATGTACCGTATGGCCCTATAAACTGTGTTGGGATGAAAGCTAGCCACTTTGAGCAATGTGGGAAGTGCTGGGGCAGTTTGGGACAACAGGGCCAAAATGTCACTTTCACAGTCCCAAAGTGCCGTTTTCACAGTAAAAAGGCCTGGTTCACTTTTGCTTAGCTTAGTCTGTAACTTGAAAACTATGTACCGTATGGCCCTATAAACTGTGTTGGGATGAAAGCTAGCCACTTTGAGCAATGTGGGAAGTGCTGGGGCAGTTTGGGACAACAGGGCCAAAATGTCACTTTCACAGTCCCAAAGTGCCGTTTTCACAGTAAAAAGGCCTGGTTCACTTTTGCTTAGCTTAGTCTGTAACTTGAAAACTATGTACCGTATGGCCCTATAAACTGTGTTGGGATGAAAGCTAGCCACTTTGAGCAATGTGGGAAGTGCTGGGGCAGTTTGGGACAACAGGGCCAAAATGTCACTTTCACAGTCCCAAAGTGCCATTTTCACAGTAAAAAGGCCTGGTTCACTTTTGCTTAGCTTAGTCTGTAACTTGAAAACTATGTACCGTATGGCCCTATAAACTGTGTTGGGATGAAAGCTAGCCACTTTGAGCAATGTGGGAAGTGCTGGGGCAGTTTGGGACAACAGGGCCAAAATGTCACTTTCACAGTCCCAAAGTGCCATTTTCACAGTAAAAAGGCCTGGTTCACTTTTGCTTAGCTTAGTCTGTAACTTGAAAACTATGTACCGTATGGCCCTATAAACTGTGTTGGGATGAAAGCTAGCCACTTTGAGCAATGTGGGAAGTGCTGGGGCAGTTTGGGACAACAGGGCCAAAATGTCACTTTCACAGTCCCAAAGTGCCATTTTCACAGTAAAAAGGCCTGGTTCACTTTTGCTTAGCTTAGTCTGTAACTTGAAAACTATGTACCGTATGGCCCTATAAACTGTGTTGGGATGAAAGCTAGCCACTTTGAGCATTGTGGCAAGAGCTGGGGCAGTTTGGGACAACAGGGAATGAACGGGGCCAAAATGTCACTTTCACAGTCCCAAAGTGCCATTTTCACAGTAAAAAGGCCTGGTTCACTTTTGCTTAGCTTAGTCTGTAACTTGAAAACTATGTACCGTATGGCCCTATAAACTGTGTTGGGATGAAAGCTAGCCACTTTGAGCAATGTGGGAAGTGCTGGGGCAGTTTGGGACAACAGGGCCAAAATGTCACTTTCACAGTCCCAAAGTGCCATTTTCACAGTAAAAAGGCCTGGTTCACTTTTGCTTAGCTTAGTCTGTAACTTGAAAACTATGTACCGTATGGCCCTATAAACTGTGTTGGGATGAAAGCTAGCCACTTTGAGCAATGTGGGAAGTGCTGGGGCAGTTTGGGACAACAGGGCCAAAATGTCACTTTCACAGTCCCAAAGTGCCATTTTCACAGTAAAAAAAAAAAGATTCATTTTGCTTAGCTTAGTCTGTAACTTGAAAACTATGTACCGTATGGCCCTATAAACTGTGTTGGGATGAAAGCTAGCCACTTTGAGCAATTTGGGAAGTGCTGGGGCAGTTTGGGACAACAGGGCCAAAATGTCACTTTCACAGTCCCAAAGTGCCATTTTCACAGTAAAAAGGCCTGGTTCACTTTAGCTTAGCTTAGTCTGTAACTTGAAAACTATGTACCGTATGGCCCTATAAACTGTGTTGGGATGAAAGCTAGCCACTTTGAGCAATGTGGGAAGTGCTGGGGCAGTTTGGGACAACAGGGCCAAAATGTCACTTTCACAGTCCCAAAGTGCCATTTTCACAGTAAAAAGGCCTGGTTCACTTTTGCTTAGCTTAGTCTGTAACTTGAAAACTATGTACCGTATGGCCCTATAAACTGTGTTGGGATGAAAGCTAGCCACGTTGAGCATTGTGGCAAGAGCTGGGGCAGTTTGGGACAACAGGGAATGAACGGGGCCAAAATGTCACTTTCACAGTCCCAAAGTGCCATTTTCACAGTAAAAAGGCCTGGTTCACTTTTGCTTAGCTTAGTCTGTAACTTGAAAACTATGTACCGTATGGCCCTATAAACTGTGTTGGGATGAAAGCTAGCCACTTTGAGCAATGTGGGAAGTGCTGGGGCAGTTTGGGACAACAGGGCCAAAATGTCACTTTCACAGTCCCAAAGTGCCGTTTTCACAGTAAAAAGGCCTGGTTCACTTTTGCTTAGCTTAGTCTGTAACTTGAAAACTATGTACCGTATGGCCCTATAAACTGTGTTGGGATGAAAGCTAGCCACTTTGAGCATTGTGGCAAGAGCTGGGGCAGTTTGGGACAACAGGGAATGAACGGGGCCAAAATGTCACTTTCACAGTCCCAAAGTGCCATTTTCACAGTAAAAAGGCCTGGTTCACTTTTGCTTAGCTTAGTCTGTAACTTGAAAACTATGTACCGTATGGCCCTATAAACTGTGTTGGGATGAAAGCTAGCCACTTTGAGCAATGTGGGAAGTGCTGGGGCAGTTTGGGACAACAGGGCCAAAATGTCACTTTCACAGTCCCAAAGTGCCATTTTCACAGTAAAAAAAAAAAGATTCATTTTGCTTAGCTTAGTCTGTAACTTGAAAACTATGTACTGTATGGCCCTATAAACTGTGTTGGGATGAAAGCTAGCCACTTTGAGCAATGTGGGAAGTGCTGGGGCAGTTTGGGACAACAGGGCCAAAATGTCACTTTCACAGTCCCAAAGTGCCATTTTCACAGTAAAAAGGCCTGGTTCACTTTTGCTTAGCTTAGTCTGTAACTTGAAAACTATGTACCGTATGGCCCTATAAACTGTGTTGGGATGAAAGCTAGCCACTTTGAGCAATGTGGGAAGTGCTGGGGCAGTTTGGGACAACAGGGCCAAAATGTCACTTTCACAGTCCCAAAGTGCCATTTTCACAGTAAAAAGGCCTGGTTCACTTTTGCTTAGCTTAGTCTGTAACTTGAAAACTATGTACCGTATGGCCCTATAAACTGTGTTGGGATGAAAGCTAGCCACTTTGAGCATTGTGGCAAGAGCTGGGGCAGTTTGGGACAACAGGGAATGAACGGGGCCAAAATGTCACTTTCACAGTCCCAAAGTGCCATTTTCACAGTAAAAAGGCCTGGTTCACTTTTGCTTAGCTTAGTCTGTAACTTGAAAACTATGTACCGTATGGCCCTATAAACTGTGTTGGGATGAAAGCTAGCCACTTTGAGCAATGTGGGAAGTGCTGGGGCAGTTTGGGACAACAGGGCCAAAATGTCACTTTCACAGTCCCAAAGTGCCATTTTCACAGTAAAAAAAAAAAGATTCATTTTGCTTAGCTTATTCTGTAACTTGAAAACTATGTACCGTATGGCCCTATAAACTGTGTTGGGATGAAAGCTAGCCACTTTGAGCAATGTGGGAAGTGCTGGGGCAGTTTGGGACAACAGGGCCAAAATGTCACTTTCACAGTCCCAAAGTGCCATTTTCACAGTAAAAAGGCCTGGTTCACTTTTGCTTAGCTTAGTCTGTAACTTGAAAACTATGTACCGTATGGCCCTATAAACTGTGTTGGGATGAAAGCTAGCCACTTTGAGCAATGTGGGAAGTGCTGGGGCAGTTTGGGACAACAGGGCCAAAATGTCACTTTCACAGTCCCAAAGTGCCATTTTCACAGTAAAAAGGCCTGGTTCACTTTTGCTTAGCTTAGTCTGTAACTTGAAAACTATGTACCGTATGGCCCTATAAACTGTGTTGGGATGAAAGCTAGCCACTTTGAGCAATGTGGGAAGTGCTGGGGCAGTTTGGGACAACAGGGCCAAAATGTCACTTTCACAGTCCCAAAGTGCCATTTTCACAGTAAAAAGGCCTGGTTCACTTTTGCTTAGCTTAGTCTGTAACTTGAAAACTATGTACCGTATGGCCCTATAAACTGTGTTGGGATGAAAGCTAGCCACTTTGAGCATTGTGGCAAGAGCTGGGGCAGTTTGGGACAACAGGGAATGAACGGGGCCAAAATGTCACTTTCACAGTCCCAAAGTGCCATTTTCACAGTAAAAAGGCCTGGTTCACTTTTGCTTAGCTTAGTCTGTAACTTGAAAACTATGTACCGTATGGCCCTATAAACTGTGTTGGGATGAAAGCTAGCCACTTTGAGCAATGTGGGAAGTGCTGGGGCAGTTTGGGACAACAGGGCCAAAATGTCACTTTCACAGTCCCAAAGTGCCATTTTCACAGTAAAAAGGCCTGGTTCACTTTTGCTTAGCTTAGTCTGTAACTTGAAAACTATGTACCGTATGGCCCTATAAACTGTGTTGGGATGAAAGCTAGCCACTTTGAGCAATGTGGGAAGTGCTGGGGCAGTTTGGGACAACAGGGCCAAAATGTCACTTTCACAGTCCCAAAGTGCCATTTTCACAGTAAAAAAAAAAGATTCATTTTGCTTAGCTTAGTCTGTAACTTGAAAACTATGTACCGTATGGCCCTATAAACTGTGTTGGGATGAAAGCTAGCCACTTTGAGCAATGTGGGAAGTGCTGGGGCAGTTTGGGACAACAGGGCCAAAATGTCACTTTCACAGTCCCAAAGTGCCATTTTCACAGTAAAAAGGCCTGGTTCACTTTTGCTTAGCTTAGTCTGTAACTTGAAAACTATGTACCGTATGGCCCTATAAACTGTGTTGGGATGAAAGCTAGCCACTTTGAGCAATGTGGGAAGTGCTGGGGCAGTTTGGGACAACAGGGCCAAAATGTCACTTTCACAGTCCCAAAGTGCCATTTTCACAGTAAAAAGGCCTGGTTCACTTTTGCTTAGCTTAGTCTGTAACTTGAAAACTATGTACCGTATGGCCCTATAAACTGTGTTGGGATGAAAGCTAGCCACGTTGAGCATTGTGGCAAGAGCTGGGGCAGTTTGGGACAACAGGGAATGAACGGGGCCAAAATGTCACTTTCACAGTCCCAAAGTGCCATTTTCACAGTAAAAAGGCCTGGTTCACTTTTGCTTAGCTTAGTCTGTAACTTGAAAACTATGTACCGTATGGCCCTATAAACTGTGTTGGGATGAAAGCTAGCCACTTTGAGCAATGTGGGAAGTGCTGGGGCAGTTTGGGACAACAGGGCCAAAATGTCACTTTCACAGTCCCAAAGTGCCGTTTTCACAGTAAAAAGGCCTGGTTCACTTTTGCTTAGCTTAGTCTGTAACTTGAAAACTATGTACCGTATGGCCCTATAAACTGTGTTGGGATGAAAGCTAGCCACTTTGAGCAATGTGGGAAGTGCTGGGGCAGTTTGGGACAACAGGGCCAAAATGTCACTTTCACAGTCCCAAAGTGCCATTTTCACAGTAAAAAAAAAAAGATTCATTTTGCTTAGCTTAGTCTGTAACTTGAAAACTATGTACCGTATGGCCCTATAAACTGTGTTGGGATGAAAGCTAGCCACTTTGAGCAATGTGGGAAGTGCTGGGGCAGTTTGGGACAACAGGGCCAAAATGTCACTTTCACAGTCCCAAAGTGCCGTTTTCACAGTAAAAAGGCCTGGTTCACTTTTGCTTAGCTTAGTCTGTAACTTGAAAACTATGTACCGTATGGCCCTATAAACTGTGTTGGGATGAAAGCTAGCCACTTTGAGCAATGTGGGAAGTGCTGGGGCAGTTTGGGACAACAGGGCCAAAATGTCACTTTCACAGTCCCAAAGTGCCGTTTTCACAGTAAAAAGGCCTGGTTCACTTTTGCTTAGCTTAGTCTGTAACTTGAAAACTATGTACCGTATGGCCCTATAAACTGTGTTGGGATGAAAGCTAGCCACTTTGAGCAATGTGGGAAGTGCTGGGGCAGTTTGGGACAACAGGGCCAAAATGTCACTTTCACAGTCCCAAAGTGCCATTTTCACAGTAAAAAGGCCTGGTTCACTTTTGCTTAGCTTAGTCTGTAACTTGAAAACTATGTACCGTATGGCCCTATAAACTGTGTTGGGATGAAAGCTAGCCACTTTGAGCATTGTGGCAAGAGCTGGGGCAGTTTGGGACAACAGGGAATGAACGGGGCCAAAATGTCACTTTCACAGTCCCAAAGTGCCATTTTCACAGTAAAAAGGCCTGGTTCACTTTTGCTTAGCTTAGTCTGTAACTTGAAAACTATGTACCGTATGGCCCTATAAACTGTGTTGGGATGAAAGCTAGCCACTTTGAGCAATGTGGGAAGTGCTGGGGCAGTTTGGGACAACAGGGCCAAAATGTCACTTTCACAGTCCCAAAGTGCCATTTTCACAGTAAAAAGGCCTGGTTCACTTTTGCTTAGCTTAGTCTGTAACTTGAAAACTATGTACCGTATGGCCCTATAAACTGTGTTGGGATGAAAGCTAGCCACTTTGAGCAATGTGGGAAGTGCTGGGGCAGTTTGGGACAACAGGGCCAAAATGTCACTTTCACAGTCCCAAAGTGCCGTTTTCACAGTAAAAAGGCCTGGTTCACTTTTGCTTAGCTTAGTCTGTAACTTGAAAACTATGTACCGTATGGCCCTATAAACTGTGTTGGGATGAAAGCTAGCCACTTTGAGCAATGTGGGAAGTGCTGGGGCAGTTTGGGACAACAGGGCCAAAATGTCACTTTCACAGTCCCAAAGTGCCATTTTCACAGTAAAAAAAAAAGATTCATTTTGCTTAGCTTAGTCTGTAACTTGAAAACTATGTACCGTATGGCCCTATAAACTGTGTTGGGATGAAAGCTAGCCACTTTGAGCAATGTGGGAAGTGCTGGGGCAGTTTGGGACAACAGGGCCAAAATGTCACTTTCACAGTCCCAAAGTGCCATTTTCACAGTAAAAAGGCCTGGTTCACTTTTGCTTAGCTTAGTCTGTAACTTGAAAACTATGTACCGTATGGCCCTATAAACTGTGTTGGGATGAAAGCTAGCCACTTTGAGCATTGTGGCAAGAGCTGGGGCAGTTTGGGACAACAGGGAATGAACGGGGCCAAAATGTCACTTTCACAGTCCCAAAGTGCCATTTTCACAGTAAAAAGGCCTGGTTCACTTTTGCTTAGCTTAGTCTGTAACTTGAAAACTATGTACCGTATGGCCCTATAAACTGTGTTGGGATGAAAGCTAGCCACTTTGAGCAATGTGGGAAGTGCTGGGGCAGTTTGGGACAACAGGGCCAAAATGTCACTTTCACAGTCCCAAAGTGCCATTTTCACAGTAAAAAGGCCTGGTTCACTTTTGCTTAGCTTAGTCTGTAACTTGAAAACTATGTACCGTATGGCCCTATAAACTGTGTTGGGATGAAAGCTAGCCACTTTGAGCAATGTGGGAAGTGCTGGGGCAGTTTGGGACAACAGGGCCAAAATGTCACTTTCACAGTCCCAAAGTGCCATTTTCACAGTAAAAAAAAAAAGATTCATTTTGCTTAGCTTAGTCTGTAACTTGAAAACTATGTACCGTATGGCCCTATAAACTGTGTTGGGATGAAAGCTAGCCACTTTGAGCAATGTGGGAAGTGCTGGGGCAGTTTGGGACAACAGGGCCAAAATGTCACTTTCACAGTCCCAAAGTGCCATTTTCACAGTAAAAAGGCCTGGTTCACTTTTGCTTAGCTTAGTCTGTAACTTGAAAACTATGTACCGTATGGCCCTATAAACTGTGTTGGGATGAAAGCTAGCCACTTTGAGCAATGTGGGAAGTGCTGGGGCAGTTTGGGACAACAGGGCCAAAATGTCACTTTCACAGTCCCAAAGTGCCATTTTCACAGTAAAAAGGCCTGGTTCACTTTTGCTTAGCTTAGTCTGTAACTTGAAAACTATGTACCGTATGGCCCTATAAACTGTGTTGGGATGAAAGCTAGCCACGTTGAGCATTGTGGCAAGAGCTGGGGCAGTTTGGGACAACAGGGAATGAACGGGGCCAAAATGTCACTTTCACAGTCCCAAAGTGCCATTTTCACAGTAAAAAGGCCTGGTTCACTTTTGCTTAGCTTAGTCTGTAACTTGAAAACTATGTACCGTATGGCCCTATAAACTGTGTTGGGATGAAAGCTAGCCACTTTGAGCAATGTGGGAAGTGCTGGGGCAGTTTGGGACAACAGGGCCAAAATGTCACTTTCACAGTCCCAAAGTGCCGTTTTCACAGTAAAAAGGCCTGGTTCACTTTTGCTTAGCTTAGTCTGTAACTTGAAAACTATGTACCGTATGGCCCTATAAACTGTGTTGGGATGAAAGCTAGCCACTTTGAGCAATGTGGGAAGTGCTGGGGCAGTTTGGGACAACAGGGCCAAAATGTCACTTTCACAGTCCCAAAGTGCCATTTTCACAGTAAAAAAAAAAAGATTCATTTTGCTTAGCTTAGTCTGTAACTTGAAAACTATGTACCGTATGGCCCTATAAACTGTGTTGGGATGAAAGCTAGCCACTTTGAGCAATGTGGGAAGTGCTGGGGCAGTTTGGGACAACAGGGCCAAAATGTCACTTTCACAGTCCCAAAGTGCCGTTTTCACAGTAAAAAGGCCTGGTTCACTTTTGCTTAGCTTAGTCTGTAACTTGAAAACTATGTACCGTATGGCCCTATAAACTGTGTTGGGATGAAAGCTAGCCACTTTGAGCAATGTGGGAAGTGCTGGGGCAGTTTGGGACAACAGGGCCAAAATGTCACTTTCACAGTCCCAAAGTGCCGTTTTCACAGTAAAAAGGCCTGGTTCACTTTTGCTTAGCTTAGTCTGTAACTTGAAAACTATGTACCGTATGGCCCTATAAACTGTGTTGGGATGAAAGCTAGCCACTTTGAGCAATGTGGGAAGTGCTGGGGCAGTTTGGGACAACAGGGCCAAAATGTCACTTTCACAGTCCCAAAGTGCCGTTTTCACAGTAAAAAGGCCTGGTTCACTTTTGCTTAGCTTAGTCTGTAACTTGAAAACTATGTACCGTATGGCCCTATAAACTGTGTTGGGATGAAAGCTAGCCACTTTGAGCAATGTGGGAAGTGCTGGGGCAGTTTGGGACAACAGGGCCAAAATGTCACTTTCACAGTCCCAAAGTGCCGTTTTCACAGTAAAAAGGCCTGGTTCACTTTTGCTTAGCTTAGTCTGTAACTTGAAAACTATGTACCGTATGGCCCTATAAACTGTGTTGGGATGAAAGCTAGCCACTTTGAGCAATGTGGGAAGTGCTGGGGCAGTTTGGGACAACAGGGCCAAAATGTCACTTTCACAGTCCCAAAGTGCCGTTTTCACAGTAAAAAGGCCTGGTTCACTTTTGCTTAGCTTAGTCTGTAACTTGAAAACTATGTACCGTATGGCCCTATAAACTGTGTTGGGATGAAAGCTAGCCACTTTGAGCAATGTGGGAAGTGCTGGGGCAGTTTGGGACAACAGGGCCAAAATGTCACTTTCACAGTCCCAAAGTGCCGTTTTCACAGTAAAAAGGCCTGGTTCACTTTTGCTTAGCTTAGTCTGTAACTTGAAAACTATGTACCGTATGGCCCTATAAACTGTGTTGGGATGAAAGCTAGCCACTTTGAGCAATGTGGGAAGTGCTGGGGCAGTTTGGGACAACAGGGCCAAAATGTCACTTTCACAGTCCCAAAGTGCCATTTTCACAGTAAAAAGGCCTGGTTCACTTTTGCTTAGCTTAGTCTGTAACTTGAAAACTATGTACTGTATGGCCCTATAAACTGTGTTGGGATGAAAGCTAGCCACTTTGAGCATTGTGGCAAGAGCTGGGGCAGTTTGGGACAACAGGGAATGAACGGGGCCAAAATGTCACTTTCACAGTCCCAAAGTGCCATTTTCACAGTAAAAAGGCCTGGTTCACTTTTGCTTAGCTTAGTCTGTAACTTGAAAACTATGTACCGTATGGCCCTATAAACTGTGTTGGGATGAAAGCTAGCCACTTTGAGCAATGTGGGAAGTGCTGGGGCAGTTTGGGACAACAGGGCCAAAATGTCACTTTCACAGTCCCAAAGTGCCATTTTCACAGTAAAAAGGCCTGGTTCACTTTTGCTTAGCTTAGTCTGTAACTTGAAAACTATGTACCGTATGGCCCTATAAACTGTGTTGAGATGAAAGCTAGCCACTTTGAGCATTGTGGCAAGAGCTGGGGCAGTTTGGGACAACAGGGAACGAACAGGGCCAAAATGTCACTTTCACAGTCCCAAAGTGCCATTTTCACAGTAAAAAAAAAAAGATTCATTTTGCTTAGCTTAGTCTGTAACTTGAAAACTATGTACCGTATGGCCCTATAAACTGTGTTGGGATGAAAGCTAGCCACTTTGAGCAATGTGGGAAGTGCTGGGGCAGTTTGGGACAACAGGGCCAAAATGTCACTTTCACAGTCCCAAAGTGCCATTTTCACAGTAAAAAAAAAAAGATTCATTTTGCTTAGCTTAGTCTGTAACTTGAAAACTATGTACCGTATGGCCCTATAAACTGTGTTGGGATGAAAGCTAGCCACTTTGAGCAATGTGGGAAGTGCTGGGGCAGTTTGGGACAACAGGGCCAAAATGTCACTTTCACAGTCCCAAAGTGCCGTTTTCACAGTAAAAAGGCCTGGTTCACTTTTGCTTAGCTTAGTCTGTAACTTGAAAACTATGTACCGTATGGCCCTATAAACTGTGTTGGGATGAAAGCTAGCCACTTTGAGCAATGTGGGAAGTGCTGGGGCAGTTTGGGACAACAGGGCCAAAATGTCACTTTCACAGTCCCAAAGTGCCGTTTTCACAGTAAAAAGGCCTGGTTCACTTTTGCTTAGCTTAGTCTGTAACTTGAAAACTATGTACCGTATGGCCCTATAAACTGTGTTGGGATGAAAGCTAGCCACTTTGAGCAATGTGGGAAGTGCTGGGGCAGTTTGGGACAACAGGGCCAAAATGTCACTTTCACAGTCCCAAAGTGCCATTTTCACAGTAAAAAGGCCTGGTTCACTTTTGCTTAGCTTAGTCTGTAACTTGAAAACTATGTACCGTATGGCCCTATAAACTGTGTTGGGATGAAAGCTAGCCACTTTGAGCATTGTGGCAAGAGCTGGGGCAGTTTGGGACAACAGGGAATGAACGGGGCCAAAATGTCACTTTCACAGTCCCAAAGTGCCATTTTCACAGTAAAAAGGCCTGGTTCACTTTTGCTTAGCTTAGTCTGTAACTTGAAAACTATGTACCGTATGGCCCTATAAACTGTGTTGGGATGAAAGCTAGCCACTTTGAGCAATGTGGGAAGTGCTGGGGCAGTTTGGGACAACAGGGCCAAAATGTCACTTTCACAGTCCCAAAGTGCCATTTTCACAGTAAAAAGGCCTGGTTCACTTTTGCTTAGCTTAGTCTGTAACTTGAAAACTATGTACCGTATGGCCCTATAAACTGTGTTGGGATGAAAGCTAGCCACTTTGAGCAATGTGGGAAGTGCTGGGGCAGTTTGGGACAACAGGGCCAAAATGTCACTTTCACAGTCCCAAAGTGCCGTTTTCACAGTAAAAAGGCCTGGTTCACTTTTGCTTAGCTTAGTCTGTAACTTGAAAACTATGTACCGTATGGCCCTATAAACTGTGTTGGGATGAAAGCTAGCCACTTTGAGCAATGTGGGAAGTGCTGGGGCAGTTTGGGACAACAGGGCCAAAATGTCACTTTCACAGTCCCAAAGTGCCATTTTCACAGTAAAAAAAAAAAGATTCATTTTGCTTAGCTTAGTCTGTAACTTGAAAACTATGTACCGTATGGCCCTATAAACTGTGTTGGGATGAAAGCTAGCCACTTTGAGCAATGTGGGAAGTGCTGGGGCAGTTTGGGACAACAGGGCCAAAATGTCACTTTCACAGTCCCAAAGTGCCGTTTTCACGGTAAAAAGGCCTGGTTCACTTTTGCTTAGCTTAGTCTGTAACTTGAAAACTATGTACCGTATGGCCCTATAAACTGTGTTGGGATGAAAGCTAGCCACTTTGAGCAATGTGGGAAGTGCTGGGGCAGTTTGGGACAACAGGGCCAAAATGTCACTTTCACAGTCCCAAAGTGCCGTTTTCACAGTAAAAAGGCCTGGTTCACTTTTGCTTAGCTTAGTCTGTAACTTGAAAACTATGTACCGTATGGCCCTATAAACTGTGTTGGGATGAAAGCTAGCCACTTTGAGCAATGTGGGAAGTGCTGGGGCAGTTTGGGACAACAGGGCCAAAATGTCACTTTCACAGTCCCAAAGTGCCATTTTCACAGTAAAAAGGCCTGGTTCACTTTTGCTTAGCTTAGTCTGTAACTTGAAAACTATGTACCGTATGGCCCTATAAACTGTGTTGGGATGAAAGCTAGCCACTTTGAGCATTGTGGCAAGAGCTGGGGCAGTTTGGGACAACAGGGAATGAACGGGGCCAAAATGTCACTTTCACAGTCCCAAAGTGCCATTTTCACAGTAAAAAGGCCTGGTTCACTTTTGCTTAGCTTAGTCTGTAACTTGAAAACTATGTACCGTATGGCCCTATAAACTGTGTTGGGATGAAAGCTAGCCACTTTGAGCAATGTGGGAAGTGCTGGGGCAGTTTGGGACAACAGGGCCAAAATGTCACTTTCACAGTCCCAAAGTGCCATTTTCACAGTAAAAAGGCCTGGTTCACTTTTGCTTAGCTTAGTCTGTAACTTGAAAACTATGTACCGTATGGCCCTATAAACTGTGTTGGGATGAAAGCTAGCCACTTTGAGCAATGTGGGAAGTGCTGGGGCAGTTTGGGACAACAGGGCCAAAATGTCACTTTCACAGTCCCAAAGTGCCGTTTTCACAGTAAAAAGGCCTGGTTCACTTTTGCTTAGCTTAGTCTGTAACTTGAAAACTATGTACCGTATGGCCCTATAAACTGTGTTGGGATGAAAGCTAGCCACTTTGAGCAATGTGGGAAGTGCTGGGGCAGTTTGGGACAACAGGGCCAAAATGTCACTTTCACAGTCCCAAAGTGCCATTTTCACAGTAAAAAGGCCTGGTTCACTTTTGCTTAGCTTAGTCTGTAACTTGAAAACTATGTACCGTATGGCCCTATAAACTGTGTTGGGATGAAAGCTAGCCACGTTGAGCATTGTGGCAAGAGCTGGGGCAGTTTGGGACAACAGGGAATGAACGGGGCCAAAATGTCACTTTCACAGTCCCAAAGTGCCATTTTCACAGTAAAAAGGCCTGGTTCACTTTTGCTTAGCTTAGTCTGTAACTTGAAAACTATGTACCGTATGGCCCTATAAACTGTGTTGGGATGAAAGCTAGCCACTTTGAGCAATGTGGGAAGTGCTGGGGCAGTTTGGGACAACAGGGCCAAAATGTCACTTTCACAGTCCCAAAGTGCCGTTTTCACAGTAAAAAGGCCTGGTTCACTTTTGCTTAGCTTAGTCTGTAACTTGAAAACTATGTACCGTATGGCCCTATAAACTGTGTTGGGATGAAAGCTAGCCACTTTGAGCAATGTGGGAAGTGCTGGGGCAGTTTGGGACAACAGGGCCAAAATGTCACTTTCACAGTCCCAAAGTGCCATTTTCACAGTAAAAAAAAAAAGATTCATTTTGCTTAGCTTAGTCTGTAACTTGAAAACTATGTACCGTATGGCCCTATAAACTGTGTTGGGATGAAAGCTAGCCACTTTGAGCAATGTGGGAAGTGCTGGGGCAGTTTGGGACAACAGGGCCAAAATGTCACTTTCACAGTCCCAAAGTGCCGTTTTCACAGTAAAAAGGCCTGGTTCACTTTTGCTTAGCTTAGTCTGTAACTTGAAAACTATGTACCGTATGGCCCTATAAACTGTGTTGGGATGAAAGCTAGCCACTTTGAGCATTGTGGCAAGAGCTGGGGCAGTTTGGGACAACAGGGAATGAACGGGGCCAAAATGTCACTTTCACAGTCCCAAAGTGCCATTTTCACAGTAAAAAGGCCTGGTTCCTTTTGCTTAGCTTAGTCTGTAACTTGAAAACTATGTACCGTATGGCCCTATAAACTGTGTTGGGATGAAAGCTAGCCACTTTGAGCAATGTGGGAAGTGCTGGGGCAGTTTGGGACAACAGGGCCAAAATGTCACTTTCACAGTCCCAAAGTGCCGTTTTCACAGTAAAAAGGCCTGGTTCACTTTTGCTTAGCTTAGTCTGTAACTTGAAAACTATGTACCGTATGGCCCTATAAACTGTGTTGGGATGAAAGCTAGCCACTTTGAGCAATGTGGGAAGTGCTGGGGCAGTTTGGGACAACAGGGCCAAAATGTCACTTTCACAGTCCCAAAGTGCCGTTTTCACAGTAAAAAGGCCTGGTTCACTTTTGCTTAGCTTAGTCTGTAACTTGAAAACTATGTACCGTATGGCCCTATAAACTGTGTTGGGATGAAAGCTAGCCACTTTGAGCATTGTGGCAAGAGCTGGGGCAGTTTGGGACAACAGGGAATGAACGGGGCCAAAATGTCACTTTCACAGTCCCAAAGTGCCATTTTCACAGTAAAAAGGCCTGGTTCACTTTTGCTTAGCTTAGTCTGTAACTTGAAAACTATGTACCGTATGGCCCTATAAACTGTGTTGGGATGAAAGCTAGCCACTTTGAGCAATGTGGGAAGTGCTGGGGCAGTTTGGGACAACAGGGGCCAAAATGTCACTTTCACAGTCCCAAAGTGCCATTTTCACAGTAAAAAGGCCTGGTTCACTTTTGCTTAGCTTAGTCTGTAACTTGAAAACTATGTACCGTATGGCCCTATAAACTGTGTTGGGATGAAAGCTAGCCACTTTGAGCAATGTGGGAAGTGCTGGGGCAGTTTGGGACAACAGGGCCAAAATGTCACTTTCACAGTCCCAAAGTGCCATTTTCACAGTAAAAAAAAAAAGATTCATTTTGCTTAGCTTAGTCTGTAACTTGAAAACTATGTACCGTATGGCCCTATAAACTGTGTTGGGATGAAAGCTAGCCACTTTGAGCAATGTGGGAAGTGCTGGGGCAGTTTGGGACAACAGGGCCAAAATGTCACTTTCACAGTCCCAAAGTGCCATTTTCACAGTAAAAAGGCCTGGTTCACTTTTGCTTAGCTTAGTCTGTAACTTGAAAACTATGTACCGTATGGCCCTATAAACTGTGTTGGGATGAAAGCTAGCCACTTTGAGCATTGTGGCAAGAGCTGGGGCAGTTTGGGACAACAGGGAATGAACGGGGCCAAAATGTCACTTTCACAGTCCCAAAGTGCCATTTTCACAGTAAAAAGGCCTGGTTCACTTTTGCTTAGCTTAGTCTGTAACTTGAAAACTATGTACCGTATGGCCCTATAAACTGTGTTGGGATGAAAGCTAGCCACTTTGAGCAATGTGGGAAGTGCTGGGGCAGTTTGGGACAACAGGGCCAAAATGTCACTTTCACAGTCCCAAAGTGCCATTTTCACAGTAAAAAGGCCTGGTTCACTTTTGCTTAGCTTAGTCTGTAACTTGAAAACTATGTACCGTATGGCCCTATAAACTGTGTTGGGATGAAAGCTAGCCACTTTGAGCAATGTGGGAAGTGCTGGGGCAGTTTGGGACAACAGGGCCAAAATGTCACTTTCACAGTCCCAAAGTGCCATTTTCACAGTAAAAAAAAAAAGATTCATTTTGCTTAGCTTAGTCTGTAACTTGAAAACTATGTACCGTATGGCCCTATAAACTGTGTTGGGATGAAAGCTAGCCACTTTGAGCAATGTGGGAAGTGCTGGGGCAGTTTGGGACAACAGGGCCAAAATGTCACTTTCACAGTCCCAAAGTGCCATTTTCACAGTAAAAAGGCCTGGTTCACTTTTGCTTAGCTTAGTCTGTAACTTGAAAACTATGTACCGTATGGCCCTATAAACTGTGTTGGGATGAAAGCTAGCCACTTTGAGCAATGTGGGAAGTGCTGGGGCAGTTTGGGACAACAGGGCCAAAATGTCACTTTCACAGTCCCAAAGTGCCATTTTCACAGTAAAAAGGCCTGGTTCACTTTTGCTTAGCTTAGTCTGTAACTTGAAAACTATGTACCGTATGGCCCTATAAACTGTGTTGGGATGAAAGCTAGCCACGTTGAGCATTGTGGCAAGAGCTGGGGCAGTTTGGGACAACAGGGAATGAACGGGGCCAAAATGTCACTTTCACAGTCCCAAAGTGCCATTTTCACAGTAAAAAGGCCTGGTTCACTTTTGCTTAGCTTAGTCTGTAACTTGAAAACTATGTACCGTATGGCCCTATAAACTGTGTTGGGATGAAAGCTAGCCACTTTGAGCAATGTGGGAAGTGCTGGGGCAGTTTGGGACAACAGGGCCAAAATGTCACTTTCACAGTCCCAAAGTGCCATTTTCACAGTAAAAAGGCCTGGTTCACTTTTGCTTAGCTTAGTCTGTAACTTGAAAACTATGTACCGTATGGCCCTATAAACTGTGTTGGGATGAAAGCTAGCCACTTTGAGCAATGTGGGAAGTGCTGGGGCAGTTTGGGACAACAGGGCCAAAATGTCACTTTCACAGTCCCAAAGTGCCATTTTCACAGTAAAAAGGCCTGGTTCACTTTTGCTTAGCTTAGTCTGTAACTTGAAAACTATGTACCGTATGGCCCTATAAACTGTGTTGGGATGAAAGCTAGCCACGTTGAGCATTGTGGCAAGAGCTGGGGCAGTTTGGGACAACAGGGAATGAACGGGGCCAAAATGTCACTTTCACAGTCCCAAAGTGCCATTTTCACAGTAAAAAGGCCTGGTTCACTTTTGCTTAGCTTAGTCTGTAACTTGAAAACTATGTACCGTATGGCCCTATAAACTGTGTTGGGATGAAAGCTAGCCACGTTGAGCATTGTGGCAAGAGCTGGGGCAGTTTGGGACAACAGGGAATGAACGGGGCCAAAATGTCACTTTCACAGTCCCAAAGTGCCATTTTCACAGTAAAAAGGCCTGGTTCACTTTTGCTTAGCTTAGTCTGTAACTTGAAAACTATGTACCGTATGGCCCTATAAACTGTGTTGGGATGAAAGCTAGCCACTTTGAGCAATGTGGGAAGTGCTGGGGCAGTTTGGGACAACAGGGCCAAAATGTCACTTTCACAGTCCCAAAGTGCCATTTTCACAGTAAAAAAAAAAAGATTCATTTTGCTTAGCTTAGTCTGTAACTTGAAAACTATGTACCGTATGGCCCTATAAACTGTGTTGGGATGAAAGCTAGCCACTTTGAGCAATGTGGGAAGTGCTGGGGCAGTTTGGGACAACAGGGCCAAAATGTCACTTTCACAGTCCCAAAGTGCCATTTTCACAGTAAAAAGGCCTGGTTCACTTTTGCTTAGCTTAGTCTGTAACTTGAAAACTATGTACCGTATGGCCCTATAAACTGTGTTGGGATGAAAGCTAGCCACTTTGAGCAATGTGGGAAGTGCTGGGGCAGTTTGGGACAACAGGGCCAAAATGTCACTTTCACAGTCCCAAAGTGCCATTTTCACAGTAAAAAGGCCTGGTTCACTTTTGCTTAGCTTAGTCTGTAACTTGAAAACTATGTACCGTATGGCCCTATAAACTGTGTTGGGATGAAAGCTAGCCACGTTGAGCATTGTGGCAAGAGCTGGGGCAGTTTGGGACAACAGGGAATGAACGGGGCCAAAATGTCACTTTCACAGTCCCAAAGTGCCATTTTCACAGTAAAAAGGCCTGGTTCACTTTTGCTTAGCTTAGTCTGTAACTTGAAAACTATGTACCGTATGGCCCTATAAACTGTGTTGGGATGAAAGCTAGCCACTTTGAGCAATGTGGGAAGTGCTGGGGCAGTTTGGGACAACAGGGCCAAAATGTCACTTTCACAGTCCCAAAGTGCCGTTTTCACAGTAAAAAGGCCTGGTTCACTTTTGCTTAGCTTAGTCTGTAACTTGAAAACTATGTACCGTATGGCCCTATAAACTGTGTTGGGATGAAAGCTAGCCACTTTGAGCAATGTGGGAAGTGCTGGGGCAGTTTGGGACAACAGGGCCAAAATGTCACTTTCACAGTCCCAAAGTGCCATTTTCACAGTAAAAAAAAAAAGATTCATTTTGCTTAGCTTAGTCTGTAACTTGAAAACTATGTACCGTATGGCCCTATAAACTGTGTTGGGATGAAAGCTAGCCACTTTGAGCAATGTGGGAAGTGCTGGGGCAGTTTGGGACAACAGGGCCAAAATGTCACTTTCACAGTCCCAAAGTGCCGTTTTCACAGTAAAAAGGCCTGGTTCACTTTTGCTTAGCTTAGTCTGTAACTTGAAAACTATGTACCGTATGGCCCTATAAACTGTGTTGGGATGAAAGCTAGCCACTTTGAGCAATGTGGGAAGTGCTGGGGCAGTTTGGGACAACAGGGCCAAAATGTCACTTTCACAGTCCCAAAGTGCCATTTTCACAGTAAAAAGGCCTGGTTCACTTTTGCTTAGCTTAGTCTGTAACTTGAAAACTATGTACCGTATGGCCCTATAAACTGTGTTGGGATGAAAGCTAGCCACTTTGAGCATTGTGGCAAGAGCTGGGGCAGTTTGGGACAACAGGGAATGAACGGGGCCAAAATGTCACTTTCACAGTCCCAAAGTGCCATTTTCACAGTAAAAAGGCCTGGTTCACTTTTGCTTAGCTTAGTCTGTAACTTGAAAACTATGTACCGTATGGCCCTATAAACTGTGTTGGGATGAAAGCTAGCCACTTTGAGCAATGTGGGAAGTGCTGGGGCAGTTTGGGACAACAGGGCCAAAATGTCACTTTCACAGTCCCAAAGTGCCATTTTCACAGTAAAAAGGCCTGGTTCACTTTTGCTTAGCTTAGTCTGTAACTTGAAAACTATGTACCGTATGGCCCTATAAACTGTGTTGGGATGAAAGCTAGCCACTTTGAGCAATGTGGGAAGTGCTGGGGCAGTTTGGGACAACAGGGCCAAAATGTCACTTTCACAGTCCCAAAGTGCCATTTTCACAGTAAAAAAAAAAAGATTCATTTTGCTTAGCTTAGTCTGTAACTTGAAAACTATGTACCGTATGGCCCTATAAACTGTGTTGGGATGAAAGCTAGCCACTTTGAGCAATGTGGGAAGTGCTGGGGCAGTTTGGGACAACAGGGCCAAAATGTCACTTTCACAGTCCCAAAGTGCCATTTTCACAGTAAAAAGGCCTGGTTCACTTTTGCTTAGCTTAGTCTGTAACTTGAAAACTATGTACCGTATGGCCCTATAAACTGTGTTGGGATGAAAGCTAGCCACTTTGAGCAATGTGGGAAGTGCTGGGGCAGTTTGGGACAACAGGGCCAAAATGTCACTTTCACAGTCCCAAAGTGCCATTTTCACAGTAAAAAGGCCTGGTTCACTTTTGCTTAGCTTAGTCTGTAACTTGAAAACTATGTACCGTATGGCCCTATAAACTGTGTTGGGATGAAAGCTAGCCACGTTGAGCATTGTGGCAAGAGCTGGGGCAGTTTGGGACAACAGGGAATGAACGGGGCCAAAATGTCACTTTCACAGTCCCAAAGTGCCATTTTCACAGTAAAAAGGCCTGGTTCACTTTTGCTTAGCTTAGTCTGTAACTTGAAAACTATGTACCGTATGGCCCTATAAACTGTGTTGGGATGAAAGCTAGCCACTTTGAGCAATGTGGGAAGTGCTGGGGCAGTTTGGGACAACAGGGCCAAAATGTCACTTTCACAGTCCCAAAGTGCCGTTTTCACAGTAAAAAGGCCTGGTTCACTTTTGCTTAGCTTAGTCTGTAACTTGAAAACTATGTACCGTATGGCCCTATAAACTGTGTTGGGATGAAAGCTAGCCACTTTGAGCAATGTGGGAAGTGCTGGGGCAGTTTGGGACAACAGGGCCAAAATGTCACTTTCACAGTCCCAAAGTGCCATTTTCACAGTAAAAAAAAAAAGATTCATTTTGCTTAGCTTAGTCTGTAACTTGAAAACTATGTACCGTATGGCCCTATAAACTGTGTTGGGATGAAAGCTAGCCACTTTGAGCAATGTGGGAAGTGCTGGGGCAGTTTGGGACAACAGGGCCAAAATGTCACTTTCACAGTCCCAAAGTGCCGTTTTCACAGTAAAAAGGCCTGGTTCACTTTTGCTTAGCTTAGTCTGTAACTTGAAAACTATGTACCGTATGGCCCTATAAACTGTGTTGGGATGAAAGCTAGCCACTTTGAGCAATGTGGGAAGTGCTGGGGCAGTTTGGGACAACAGGGCCAAAATGTCACTTTCACAGTCCCAAAGTGCCATTTTCACAGTAAAAAGGCCTGGTTCACTTTTGCTTAGCTTAGTCTGTAACTTGAAAACTATGTACCGTATGGCCCTATAAACTGTGTTGGGATGAAAGCTAGCCACTTTGAGCATTGTGGCAAGAGCTGGGGCAGTTTGGGACAACAGGGAATGAACGGGGCCAAAATGTCACTTTCACAGTCCCAAAGTGCCATTTTCACAGTAAAAAGGCCTGGTTCACTTTTGCTTAGCTTAGTCTGTAACTTGAAAACTATGTACCGTATGGCCCTATAAACTGTGTTGGGATGAAAGCTAGCCACTTTGAGCAATGTGGGAAGTGCTGGGGCAGTTTGGGACAACAGGGCCAAAATGTCACTTTCACAGTCCCAAAGTGCCATTTTCACAGTAAAAAGGCCTGGTTCACTTTTGCTTAGCTTAGTCTGTAACTTGAAAACTATGTACCGTATGGCCCTATAAACTGTGTTGGGATGAAAGCTAGCCACTTTGAGCAATGTGGGAAGTGCTGGGGCAGTTTGGGACAACAGGGCCAAAATGTCACTTTCACAGTCCCAAAGTGCCGTTTTCACAGTAAAAAGGCCTGGTTCACTTTTGCTTAGCTTAGTCTGTAACTTGAAAACTATGTACCGTATGGCCCTATAAACTGTGTTGGGATGAAAGCTAGCCACTTTGAGCAATGTGGGAAGTGCTGGGGCAGTTTGGGACAACAGGGCCAAAATGTCACTTTCACAGTCCCAAAGTGCCATTTTCACAGTAAAAAAAAAAAGATTCATTTTGCTTAGCTTAGTCTGTAACTTGAAAACTATGTACCGTATGGCCCTATAAACTGTGTTGGGATGAAAGCTAGCCACTTTGAGCAATGTGGGAAGTGCTGGGGCAGTTTGGGACAACAGGGCCAAAATGTCACTTTCACAGTCCCAAAGTGCCGTTTTCACAGTAAAAAGGCCTGGTTCACTTTTGCTTAGCTTAGTCTGTAACTTGAAAACTATGTACCGTATGGCCCTATAAACTGTGTTGGGATGAAAGCTAGCCACTTTGAGCAATGTGGGAAGTGCTGGGGCAGTTTGGGACAACAGGGCCAAAATGTCACTTTCACAGTCCCAAAGTGCCGTTTTCACAGTAAAAAGGCCTGGTTCACTTTTGCTTAGCTTAGTCTGTAACTTGAAAACTATGTACCGTATGGCCCTATAAACTGTGTTGGGATGAAAGCTAGCCACTTTGAGCAATGTGGGAAGTGCTGGGGCAGTTTGGGACAACAGGGCCAAAATGTCACTTTCACAGTCCCAAAGTGCCGTTTTCACAGTAAAAAGGCCTGGTTCACTTTTGCTTAGCTTAGTCTGTAACTTGAAAACTATGTACCGTATGGCCCTATAAACTGTGTTGGGATGAAAGCTAGCCACTTTGAGCAATGTGGGAAGTGCTGGGGCAGTTTGGGACAACAGGGCCAAAATGTCACTTTCACAGTCCCAAAGTGCCGTTTTCACAGTAAAAAGGCCTGGTTCACTTTTGCTTAGCTTAGTCTGTAACTTGAAAACTATGTACCGTATGGCCCTATAAACTGTGTTGGGATGAAAAGCTAGCCACTTTGAGCAATGTGGGAAGTGCTGGGGCAGTTTGGGACAACAGGGCCAAAATGTCACTTTCACAGTCCCAAAGTGCCGTTTTCACAGTAAAAAGGCCTGGTTCACTTTTGCTTAGCTTAGTCTGTAACTTGAAAACTATGTACCGTATGGCCCTATAAACTGTGTTGGGATGAAAGCTAGCCACTTTGAGCAATGTGGGAAGTGCTGGGGCAGTTTGGGACAACAGGGCCAAAATGTCACTTTCACAGTCCCAAAGTGCCGTTTTCACAGTAAAAAGGCCTGGTTCACTTTTGCTTAGCTTAGTCTGTAACTTGAAAACTATGTACCGTATGGCCCTATAAACTGTGTTGGGATGAAAGCTAGCCACTTTGAGCAATGTGGGAAGTGCTGGGGCAGTTTGGGACAACAGGGCCAAAATGTCACTTTCACAGTCCCAAAGTGCCATTTTCACAGTAAAAAGGCCTGGTTCACTTTTGCTTAGCTTAGTCTGTAACTTGAAAACTATGTACTGTATGGCCCTATAAACTGTGTTGGGATGAAAGCTAGCCACTTTGAGCATTGTGGCAAGAGCTGGGGCAGTTTGGGACAACAGGGAATGAACGGGGCCAAAATGTCACTTTCACAGTCCCAAAGTGCCATTTTCACAGTAAAAAGGCCTGGTTCACTTTTGCTTAGCTTAGTCTGTAACTTGAAAACTATGTACCGTATGGCCCTATAAACTGTGTTGGGATGAAAGCTAGCCACTTTGAGCAATGTGGGAAGTGCTGGGGCAGTTTGGGACAACAGGGCCAAAATGTCACTTTCACAGTCCCAAAGTGCCATTTTCACAGTAAAAAAAAAAAGATTCATTTTGCTTAGCTTAGTCTGTAACTTGAAAACTATGTACCGTATGGCCCTATAAACTGTGTTGGGATGAAAGCTAGCCACTTTGAGCAATGTGGGAAGTGCTGGGGCAGTTTGGGACAACAGGGCCAAAATGTCACTTTCACAGTCCCAAAGTGCCGTTTTCACAGTAAAAAGGCCTGGTTCACTTTTGCTTAGCTTAGTCTGTAACTTGAAAACTATGTACCGTATGGCCCTATAAACTGTGTTGGGATGAAAGCTAGCCACTTTGAGCAATGTGGGAAGTGCTGGGGCAGTTTGGGACAACAGGGCCAAAATGTCACTTTCACAGTCCCAAAGTGCCATTTTCACAGTAAAAAAAAAAAGATTCATTTTGCTTAGCTTAGTCTGTAACTTGAAAACTATGTACCGTATGGCCCTATAAACTGTGTTGGGATGAAAGCTAGCCACTTTGAGCAATGTGGGAAGTGCTGGGGCAGTTTGGGACAACAGGGCCAAAATGTCACTTTCACAGTCCCAAAGTGCCATTTTCACAGTAAAAAGGCCTGGTTCACTTTTGCTTAGCTTAGTCTGTAACTTGAAAACTATGTACCGTATGGCCCTATAAACTGTGTTGGGATGAAAGCTAGCCACTTTGAGCAATGTGGGAAGTGCTGGGGCAGTTTGGGACAACAGGGCCAAAATGTCACTTTCACAGTCCCAAAGTGCCATTTTCACAGTAAAAAGGCCTGGTTCACTTTTGCTTAGCTTAGTCTGTAACTTGAAAACTATGTACCGAATGGCCCTATAAACTGTGTTGGGATGAAAGCTAGCCACTTTGAGCAATGTGGGAAGTGCTGGGGCAGTTTGGGACAACAGGGCCAAAATGTCACTTTCACAGTCCCAAAGTGCCATTTTCACAGTAAAAAAAAAAAGATTCATTTTGCTTAGCTTAGTCTGTAACTTGAAAACTATGTACCGTATGGCCCTATAAACTGTGTTGGGATGAAAGCTAGCCACTTTGAGCAATGTGGGAAGTGCTGGGGCAGTTTGGGACAACAGGGCCAAAATGTCACTTTCACAGTCCCAAAGTGCCATTTTCACAGTAAAAAGGCCTGGTTCACTTTTGCTTAGCTTAGTCTGTAACTTGAAAACTATGTACCGTATGGCCCTATAAACTGTGTTGGGATGAAAGCTAGCCACTTTGAGCAATGTGGGAAGTGCTGGGGCAGTTTGGGACAACAGGGCCAAAATGTCACTTTCACAGTCCCAAAGTGCCATTTTCACAGTAAAAAGGCCTGGTTCACTTTTGCTTAGCTTAGTCTGTAACTTGAAAACTATGTACCGTATGGCCCTATAAACTGTGTTGGGATGAAAGCTAGCCACGTTGAGCATTGTGGCAAGAGCTGGGGCAGTTTGGGACAACAGGGAATGAACGGGGCCAAAATGTCACTTTCACAGTCCCAAAGTGCCATTTTCACAGTAAAAAAAAAAAGATTCATTTTGCTTAGCTTAGTCTGTAACTTGAAAACTATGTACCGTATGGCCCTATAAACTGTGTTGGGATGAAAGCTAGCCACTTTGAGCAATGTGGGAAGTGCTGGGGCAGTTTGGGACAACAGGGCCAAAATGTCACTTTCACAGTCCCAAAGTGCCATTTTCACAGTAAAAAGGCCTGGTTCACTTTTGCTTAGCTTAGTCTGTAACTTGAAAACTATGTACCGTATGGCCCTATAAACTGTGTTGGGATGAAAGCTAGCCACTTTGAGCAATGTGGGAAGTGCTGGGGCAGTTTGGGACAACAGGGCCAAAATGTCACTTTCACAGTCCCAAAGTGCCGTTTTCACAGTAAAAAGGCCTGGTTCACTTTTGCTTAGCTTAGTCTGTAACTTGAAAACTATGTACCGTATGGCCCTATAAACTGTGTTGGGATGAAAGCTAGCCACTTTGAGCAATGTGGGAAGTGCTGGGGCAGTTTGGGACAACAGGGCCAAAATGTCACTTTCACAGTCCCAAAGTGCCATTTTCACAGTAAAAAAAAAAAGATTAATTTTGCTTAGCTTAGTCTGTAACTTGAAAACTATGTACCGTATGGCCCTATAAACTGTGTTGGGATGAAAGCTAGCCACTTTGAGCAATGTGGGAAGTGCTGGGGCAGTTTGGGACAACAGGGCCAAAATGTCACTTTCACAGTCCCAAAGTGCCATTTTCACAGTAAAAAGGCCTGGTTCACTTTTGCTTAGCTTAGTCTGTAACTTGAAAACTATGTACCGTATGGCCCTATAAACTGTGTTGGGATGAAAGCTAGCCACTTTGAGCAATGTGGGAAGTGCTGGGGCAGTTTGGGACAACAGGGCCAAAATGTCACTTTCACAGTCCCAAAGTGCCATTTTCACAGTAAAAAGGCCTGGTTCACTTTTGCTTAGCTTAGTCTGTAACTTGAAAACTATGTACCGTATGGCCCTATAAACTGTGTTGGGATGAAAGCTAGCCACGTTGAGCATTGTGGCAAGAGCTGGGGCAGTTTGGGACAACAGGGAATGAACGGGGCCAAAATGTCACTTTCACAGTCCCAAAGTGCCATTTTCACAGTAAAAAGGCCTGGTTCACTTTTGCTTAGCTTAGTCTGTAACTTGAAAACTATGTACCGTATGGCCCTATAAACTGTGTTGGGATGAAAGCTAGCCACTTTGAGCAATGTGGGAAGTGCTGGGGCAGTTTGGGACAACAGGGCCAAAATGTCACTTTCACAGTCCCAAAGTGCCGTTTTCACAGTAAAAAGGCCTGGTTCACTTTTGCTTAGCTTAGTCTGTAACTTGAAAACTATGTACCGTATGGCCCTATAAACTGTGTTGGGATGAAAGCTAGCCACTTTGAGCAATGTGGGAAGTGCTGGGGCAGTTTGGGACAACAGGGCCAAAATGTCACTTTCACAGTCCCAAAGTGCCATTTTCACAGTAAAAAAAAAAAGATTCATTTTGCTTAGCTTAGTCTGTAACTTGAAAACTATGTACCGTATGGCCCTATAAACTGTGTTGGGATGAAAGCTAGCCACTTTGAGCAATGTGGGAAGTGCTGGGGCAGTTTGGGACAACAGGGCCAAAATGTCACTTTCACAGTCCCAAAGTGCCGTTTTCACAGTAAAAAGGCCTGGTTCACTTTTGCTTAGCTTAGTCTGTAACTTGAAAACTATGTACCGTATGGCCCTATAAACTGTGTTGGGATGAAAGCTAGCCACTTTGAGCAATGTGGGAAGTGCTGGGGCAGTTTGGGACAACAGGGCCAAAATGTCACTTTCACAGTCCCAAAGTGCCGTTTTCACAGTAAAAAGGCCTGGTTCACTTTTGCTTAGCTTAGTCTGTAACTTGAAAACTATGTACCGTATGGCCCTATAAACTGTGTTGGGATGAAAGCTAGCCACTTTGAGCAATGTGGGAAGTGCTGGGGCAGTTTGGGACAACAGGGCCAAAATGTCACTTTCACAGTCCCAAAGTGCCGTTTTCACAGTAAAAAGGCCTGGTTCACTTTTGCTTAGCTTAGTCTGTAACTTGAAAACTATGTACCGTATGGCCCTATAAACTGTGTTGGGATGAAAGCTAGCCACTTTGAGCAATGTGGGAAGTGCTGGGGCAGTTTGGGACAACAGGGCCAAAATGTCACTTTCACAGTCCCAAAGTGCCATTTTCACAGTAAAAAAAAAAGATTCATTTTGCTTAGCTTAGTCTGTAACTTGAAAACTATGTACCGTATGGCCCTATAAACTGTGTTGGGATGAAAGCTAGCCACTTTGAGCAATGTGGGAAGTGCTGGGGCAGTTTGGGACAACAGGGCCAAAATGTCACTTTCACAGTCCCAAAGTGCCGTTTTCACAGTAAAAAGGCCTGGTTCACTTTTGCTTAGCTTAGTCTGTAACTTGAAAACTATGTACCGTATGGCCCTATAAACTGTGTTGGGATGAAAGCTAGCCACTTTGAGCAATGTGGGAAGTGCTGGGGCAGTTTGGGACAACAGGGCCAAAATGTCACTTTCACAGTCCCAAAGTGCCATTTTCACAGTAAAAAGGCCTGGTTCACTTTTGCTTAGCTTAGTCTGTAACTTGAAAACTATGTACCGTATGGCCCTATAAACTGTGTTGGGATGAAAGCTAGCCACTTTGAGCAATGTGGGAAGTGCTGGGGCAGTTTGGGACAACAGGGCCAAAATGTCACTTTCACAGTCCCAAAGTGCCATTTTCACAGTAAAAAGGCCTGGTTCACTTTTGCTTAGCTTAGTCTGTAACTTGAAAACTATGTACCGTATGGCCCTATAAACTGTGTTGGGATGAAAGCTAGCCACTTTGAGCATTGTGGCAAGAGCTGGGGCAGTTTGGGACAACAGGGAATGAACGGGGCCAAAATGTCACTTTCACAGTCCCAAAGTGCCGTTTTCACAGTAAAAAGGCCTGGTTCACTTTTGCTTAGCTTAGTCTGTAACTTGAAAACTATGTACCGTATGGCCCTATAAACTGTGTTGGGATGAAAGCTAGCCACTTTGAGCAATGTGGGAAGTGCTGGGGCAGTTTGGGACAACAGGGCCAAAATGTCACTTTCACAGTCCCAAAGTGCCGTTTTCACAGTAAAAAGGCCTGGTTCACTTTTGCTTAGCTTAGTCTGTAACTTGAAAACTATGTACCGTATGGCCCTATAAACTGTGTTGGGATGAAAGCTAGCCACTTTGAGCAATGTGGGAAGTGCTGGGGCAGTTTGGGACAACAGGGCCAAAATGTCACTTTCACAGTCCCAAAGTGCCGTTTTCACAGTAAAAAGGCCTGGTTCACTTTTGCTTAGCTTAGTCTGTAACTTGAAAACTATGTACCGTATGGCCCTATAAACTGTGTTGGGATGAAAGCTAGCCACTTTGAGCATTGTGGCAAGAGCTGGGGCAGTTTGGGACAACAGGGAATGAACGGGGCCAAAATGTCACTTTCACAGTCCCAAAGTGCCATTTTCACAGTAAAAAGGCCTGGTTCACTTTTGCTTAGCTTAGTCTGTAACTTGAAAACTATGTACCGTATGGCCCTATAAACTGTGTTGGGATGAAAGCTAGCCACTTTGAGCAATGTGGGAAGTGCTGGGGCAGTTTGGGACAACAGGGCCAAAATGTCACTTTCACAGTCCCAAAGTGCCATTTTCACAGTAAAAAAAAAAAGATTCATTTTGCTTAGCTTAGTCTGTAACTTGAAAACTATGTACCGTATGGCCCTATAAACTGTGTTGGGATGAAAGCTAGCCACTTTGAGCAATGTGGGAAGTGCTGGGGCAGTTTGGGACAACAGGGCCAAAATGTCACTTTCACAGTCCCAAAGTGCCATTTTCACAGTAAAAAAAAAAGATTCATTTTGCTTAGCTTAGTCTGTAACTTGAAAACTATGTACCGTATGGCCCTATAAACTGTGTTGGGATGAAAGCTAGCCACTTTGAGCAATGTGGGAAGTGCTGGGGCAGTTTGGGACAACAGGGCCAAAATGTCACTTTCACAGTCCCAAAGTGCCGTTTTCACAGTAAAAAGGCCTGGTTCACTTTTGCTTAGCTTAGTCTGTAACTTGAAAACTATGTACCGTATGGCCCTATAAACTGTGTTGGGATGAAAGCTAGCCACTTTGAGCAATGTGGGAAGTGCTGGGGCAGTTTGGGACAACAGGGCCAAAATGTCACTTTCACAGTCCCAAAGTGCCGTTTTCACAGTAAAAAGGCCTGGTTCACTTTTGCTTAGCTTAGTCTGTAACTTGAAAACTATGTACCGTATGGCCCTATAAACTGTGTTGGGATGAAAGCTAGCCACTTTGAGCATTGTGGCAAGAGCTGGGGCAGTTTGGGACAACAGGGAATGAACGGGGCCAAAATGTCACTTTCACAGTCCCAAAGTGCCATTTTCACAGTAAAAAGGCCTGGTTCACTTTTGCTTAGCTTAGTCTGTAACTTGAAAACTATGTACCGTATGGCCCTATAAACTGTGTTGGGATGAAAGCTAGCCACTTTGAGCAATGTGGGAAGTGCTGGGGCAGTTTGGGACAACAGGGCCAAAATGTCACTTTCACAGTCCCAAAGTGCCATTTTCACAGTAAAAAAAAAAAGATTCATTTTGCTTAGCTTAGTCTGTAACTTGAAAACTATGTACCGTATGGCCCTATAAACTGTGTTGGGATGAAAGCTAGCCACTTTGAGCAATGTGGGAAGTGCTGGGGCAGTTTGGGACAACAGGGCCAAAATGTCACTTTCACAGTCCCAAAGTGCCATTTTCACAGTAAAAAGGCCTGGTTCACTTTTGCTTAGCTTAGTCTGTAACTTGAAAACTATGTACCGTATGGCCCTATAAACTGTGTTGGGATGAAAGCTAGCCACTTTGAGCAATGTGGGAAGTGCTGGGGCAGTTTGGGACAACAGGGCCAAAATGTCACTTTCACAGTCCCAAAGTGCCATTTTCACAGTAAAAAGGCCTGGTTCACTTTTGCTTAGCTTAGTCTGTAACTTGAAAACTATGTACCGTTTGGCCCTATAAACTGTGTTGGGATGAAAGCTAGCCACTTTGAGCATTGTGGCAAGAGCTGGGGCAGTTTGGGACAACAGGGAATGAACGGGGCCAAAATGTCACTTTCACAGTCCCAAAGTGCCATTTTCACAGTAAAAAGGCCTGGTTCACTTTTGCTTAGCTTAGTCTGTAACTTGAAAACTATGTACCGTATGGCCCTATAAACTGTGTTGGGATGAAAGCTAGCCACTTTGAGCAATGTGGGAAGTGCTGGGGCAGTTTGGGACAACAGGGCCAAAATGTCACTTTCACAGTCCCAAAGTGCCATTTTCACAGTAAAAAAAAAAGATTCATTTTGCTTAGCTTAGTCTGTAACTTGAAAACTATGTACCGTATGGCCCTATAAACTGTGTTGGGATGAAAGCTAGCCACTTTGAGCAATGTGGGAAGTGCTGGGGCAGTTTGGGACAACAGGGCCAAAATGTCACTTTCACAGTCCCAAAGTGCCATTTTCACAGTAAAAAGGCCTGGTTCACTTTTGCTTAGCTTAGTCTGTAACTTGAAAACTATGTACCGTATGGCCCTATAAACTGTGTTGGGATGAAAGCTAGCCACTTTGAGCAATGTGGGAAGTGCTGGGGCAGTTTGGGACAACAGGGCCAAAATGTCACTTTCACAGTCCCAAAGTGCCATTTTCACAGTAAAAAGGCCTGGTTCACTTTTGCTTAGCTTAGTCTGTAACTTGAAAACTATGTACCGTATGGCCCTATAAACTGTGTTGGGATGAAAGCTAGCCACTTTGAGCAATGTGGGAAGTGCTGGGGCAGTTTGGGACAACAGGGCCAAAATGTCACTTTCACAGTCCCAAAGTGCCGTTTTCACAGTAAAAAGGCCTGGTTCACTTTTGCTTAGCTTAGTCTGTAACTTGAAAACTATGTACCGTATGGCCCTATAAACTGTGTTGGGATGAAAGCTAGCCACTTTGAGCAATGTGGGAAGTGCTGGGGCAGTTTGGGACAACAGGGCCAAAATGTCACTTTCACAGTCCCAAAGTGCCATTTTCACAGTAAAAAGGCCTGGTTCACTTTTGCTTAGCTTAGTCTGTAACTTGAAAACTATGTACCGTATGGCCCTATAAACTGTGTTGGGATGAAAGCTAGCCACTTTGAGCATTGTGGCAAGAGCTGGGGCAGTTTGGGACAACAGGGAATGAACGGGGCCAAAATGTCACTTTCACAGTCCCAAAGTGCCATTTTCACAGTAAAAAGGCCTGGTTCACTTTTGCTTAGCTTAGTCTGTAACTTGAAAACTATGTACCGTATGGCCCTATAAACTGTGTTGGGATGAAAGCTAGCCACTTTGAGCAATGTGGGAAGTGCTGGGGCAGTTTGGGACAACAGGGCCAAAATGTCACTTTCACAGTCCCAAAGTGCCGTTTTCACAGTAAAAAGGCCTGGTTCACTTTTGCTTAGCTTAGTCTGTAACTTGAAAACTATGTACCGTATGGCCCTATAAACTGTGTTGGGATGAAAGCTAGCCACTTTGAGCAATGTGGGAAGTGCTGGGGCAGTTTGGGACAACAGGGCCAAAATGTCACTTTCACAGTCCCAAAGTGCCATTTTCACAGTAAAAAAAAAAAGATTCATTTTGCTTAGCTTAGTCTGTAACTTGAAAACTATGTACCGTATGGCCCTATAAACTGTGTTGGGATGAAAGCTAGCCACTTTGAGCAATGTGGGAAGTGCTGGGGCAGTTTGGGACAACAGGGCCAAAATGTCACTTTCACAGTCCCAAAGTGCCGTTTTCACAGTAAAAAGGCCTGGTTCACTTTTGCTTAGCTTAGTCTGTAACTTGAAAACTATGTACCGTATGGCCCTATAAACTGTGTTGGGATGAAAGCTAGCCACTTTGAGCAATGTGGGAAGTGCTGGGGCAGTTTGGGACAACAGGGCCAAAATGTCACTTTCACAGTCCCAAAGTGCCGTTTTCACAGTAAAAAGGCCTGGTTCACTTTTGCTTAGCTTAGTCTGTAACTTGAAAACTATGTACCGTATGGCCCTATAAACTGTGTTGGGATGAAAGCTAGCCACTTTGAGCAATGTGGGAAGTGCTGGGGCAGTTTGGGACAACAGGGCCAAAATGTCACTTTCACAGTCCCAAAGTGCCATTTTCACAGTAAAAAGGCCTGGTTCACTTTTGCTTAGCTTAGTCTGTAACTTGAAAACTATGTACCGTATGGCCCTATAAACTGTGTTGGGATGAAAGCTAGCCACTTTGAGCATTGTGGCAAGAGCTGGGGCAGTTTGGGACAACAGGGAATGAACGGGGCCAAAATGTCACTTTCACAGTCCCAAAGTGCCATTTTCACAGTAAAAAGGCCTGGTTCACTTTTGCTTAGCTTAGTCTGTAACTTGAAAACTATGTACCGTATGGCCCTATAAACTGTGTTGGGATGAAAGCTAGCCACTTTGAGCAATGTGGGAAGTGCTGGGGCAGTTTGGGACAACAGGGCCAAAATGTCACTTTCACAGTCCCAAAGTGCCATTTTCACAGTAAAAAGGCCTGGTTCACTTTTGCTTAGCTTAGTCTGTAACTTGAAAACTATGTACCGTATGGCCCTATAAACTGTGTTGGGATGAAAGCTAGCCACTTTGAGCAATGTGGGAAGTGCTGGGGCAGTTTGGGACAACAGGGCCAAAATGTCACTTTCACAGTCCCAAAGTGCCGTTTTCACAGTAAAAAGGCCTGGTTCACTTTTGCTTAGCTTAGTCTGTAACTTGAAAACTATGTACCGTATGGCCCTATAAACTGTGTTGGGATGAAAGCTAGCCACTTTGAGCAATGTGGGAAGTGCTGGGGCAGTTGGGACAACAGGGCCAAAATGTCACTTTCACAGTCCCAAAGTGCCATTTTCACAGTAAAAAGGCCTGGTTCACTTTTGCTTAGCTTAGTCTGTAACTTGAAAACTATGTACCGTATGGCCCTATAAACTGTGTTGGGATGAAAGCTAGCCACGTTGAGCATTGTGGCAAGAGCTGGGGCAGTTTGGGACAACAGGGAATGAACGGGGCCAAAATGTCACTTTCACAGTCCCAAAGTGCCATTTTCACAGTAAAAAGGCCTGGTTCACTTTTGCTTAGCTTAGTCTGTAACTTGAAAACTATGTACCGTATGGCCCTATAAACTGTGTTGGGATGAAAGCTAGCCACTTTGAGCAATGTGGGAAGTGCTGGGGCAGTTTGGGACAACAGGGCCAAAATGTCACTTTCACAGTCCCAAAGTGCCGTTTTCACAGTAAAAAGGCCTGGTTCACTTTTGCTTAGCTTAGTCTGTAACTTGAAAACTATGTACCGTATGGCCCTATAAACTGTGTTGGGATGAAAGCTAGCCACTTTGAGCAATGTGGGAAGTGCTGGGGCAGTTTGGGACAACAGGGCCAAAATGTCACTTTCACAGTCCCAAAGTGCCATTTTCACAGTAAAAAAAAAAAGATTCATTTTGCTTAGCTTAGTCTGTAACTTGAAAACTATGTACCGTATGGCCCTATAAACTGTGTTGGGATGAAAGCTAGCCACTTTGAGCAATGTGGGAAGTGCTGGGGCAGTTTGGGACAACAGGGCCAAAATGTCACTTTCACAGTCCCAAAGTGCCGTTTTCACAGTAAAAAGGCCTGGTTCACTTTTGCTTAGCTTAGTCTGTAACTTGAAAACTATGTACCGTATGGCCCTATAAACTGTGTTGGGATGAAAGCTAGCCACTTTGAGCAATGTGGGAAGTGCTGGGGCAGTTTGGGACAACAGGGCCAAAATGTCACTTTCACAGTCCCAAAGTGCCGTTTTCACAGTAAAAAGGCCTGGTTCACTTTTGCTTAGCTTAGTCTGTAACTTGAAAACTATGTACCGTATGGCCCTATAAACTGTGTTGGGATGAAAGCTAGCCACTTTGAGCATTGTGGCAAGAGCTGGGGCAGTTTGGGACAACAGGGAATGAACGGGGCCAAAATGTCACTTTCACAGTCCCAAAGTGCCATTTTCACAGTAAAAAGGCCTGGTTCACTTTTGCTTAGCTTAGTCTGTAACTTGAAAACTATGTACCGTATGGCCCTATAAACTGTGTTGGGATGAAAGCTAGCCACTTTGAGCAATGTGGGAAGTGCTGGGGCAGTTTGGGACAACAGGGCCAAAATGTCACTTTCACAGTCCCAAAGTGCCATTTTCACAGTAAAAAAAAAAAGATTCATTTTGCTTAGCTTAGTCTGTAACTTGAAAACTATGTACCGTATGGCCCTATAAACTGTGTTGGGATGAAAGCTAGCCACTTTGAGCAATGTGGGAAGTGCTGGGGCAGTTTGGGACAACAGGGCCAAAATGTCACTTTCACAGTCCCAAAGTGCCATTTTCACAGTAAAAAGGCCTGGTTCACTTTTGCTTAGCTTAGTCTGTAACTTGAAAACTATGTACCGTATGGCCCTATAAACTGTGTTGGGATGAAAGCTAGCCACTTTGAGCAATGTGGGAAGTGCTGGGGCAGTTTGGGACAACAGGGCCAAAATGTCACTTTCACAGTCCCAAAGTGCCATTTTCACAGTAAAAAGGCCTGGTTCACTTTTGCTTAGCTTAGTCTGTAACTTGAAAACTATGTACCGTATGGCCCTATAAACTGTGTTGGGATGAAAGCTAGCCACTTTGAGCAATGTGGGAAGTGCTGGGGCAGTTTGGGACAACAGGGCCAAAATGTCACTTTCACAGTCCCAAAGTGCCATTTTCACAGTAAAAAAGGCCTGGTTCACTTTTGCTTAGCTTAGTCTGTAACTTGAAAACTATGTACCGTATGGCCCTATAAACTGTGTTGGGATGAAAGCTAGCCACTTTGAGCAATGTGGGAAGTGCTGGGGCAGTTTGGGACAACAGGGCCAAAATGTCACTTTCACAGTCCCAAAGTGCCATTTTCACAGTAAAAAGGCCTGGTTCACTTTTGCTTAGCTTAGTCTGTAACTTGAAAACTATGTACCGTATGGCCCTATAAACTGTGTTGGGATGAAAGCTAGCCACTTTGAGCAATGTGGGAAGTGCTGGGGCAGTTTGGGACAACAGGGCCAAAATGTCACTTTCACAGTCCCAAAGTGCCATTTTCACAGTAAAAAAGGCCTGGTTCACTTTTGCTTAGCTTAGTCTGTAACTTGAAAACTATGTACCGTATGGCCCTATAAACTGTGTTGGGATGAAAGCTAGCCACTTTGAGCAATGTGGGAAGTGCTGGGGCAGTTTGGGACAACAGGGCCAAAATGTCACTTTCACAGTCCCAAAGTGCCGTTTTCACAGTAAAAAGGCCTGGTTCACTTTTGCTTAGCTTAGTCTGTAACTTGAAAACTATGTACCGTATGGCCCTATAAACTGTGTTGGATGAAAGCTAGCCACTTTGAGCAATGTGGGAAGTGCTGGGGCAGTTTGGGACAACAGGGCCAAAATGTCACTTTCACAGTCCCAAAGTGCCGTTTTCACAGTAAAAAGGCCTGGTTCACTTTTGCTTAGCTTAGTCTGTAACTTGAAAACTATGTACCGTATGGCCCTATAAACTGTGTTGGGATGAAAGCTAGCCACTTTGAGCATTGTGGCAAGAGCTGGGGCAGTTTGGGACAAGGGAATGAACGGGGCCAAAATGTCACTTTCACAGTCCCAAAGTGCCATTTTCACAGTAAAAAGGCCTGGTTCACTTTTGCTTAGCTTAGTCTGTAACTTGAAAACTATGTACCGTATGGCCCTATAAACTGTGTTGGGATGAAAGCTAGCCACTTTGAGCAATGTGGGAAGTGCTGGGGCAGTTTGGGACAACAGGGCCAAAATGTCACTTTCACAGTCCCAAAGTGCCATTTTCACAGTAAAAAAAAAAAGATTCATTTTGCTTAGCTTAGTCTGTAACTTGAAAACTATGTACCGTATGGCCCTATAAACTGTGTTGGGATGAAAGCTAGCCACTTTGAGCAATGTGGGAAGTGCTGGGGCAGTTTGGGACAACAGGGCCAAAATGTCACTTTCACAGTCCCAAAGTGCCATTTTCACAGTAAAAAGGCCTGGTTCACTTTTGCTTAGCTTAGTCTGTAACTTGAAAACTATGTACCGTATGGCCCTATAAACTGTGTTGGGATGAAAGCTAGCCACTTTGAGCAATGTGGGAAGTGCTGGGGCAGTTTGGGACAACAGGGCCAAAATGTCACTTTCACAGTCCCAAAGTGCCATTTTCACAGTAAAAAGGCCTGGTTCACTTTTGCTTAGCTTAGTCTGTAACTTGAAAACTATGTACCGTATGGCCCTATAAACTGTGTTGGGATGAAAGCTAGCCACTTTGAGCATTGTGGCAAGAGCTGGGGCAGTTTGGGACAACAGGGAATGAACGGGCCAAAATGTCACTTTCACAGTCCCAAAGTGCCATTTTCACAGTAAAAAGGCCTGGTTCACTTTTGCTTAGCTTAGTCTGTAACTTGAAAACTATGTACCGTATGGCCCTATAAACTGTGTTGGGATGAAAGCTAGCCACTTTGAGCAATGTGGGAAGTGCTGGGGCAGTTTGGGACAACAGGGCCAAAATGTCACTTTCACAGTCCCAAAGTGCCATTTTCACAGTAAAAAGGCCTGGTTCACTTTTGCTTAGCTTAGTCTGTAACTTGAAAACTATGTACCGTATGGCCCTATAAACTGTGTTGGGATGAAAGCTAGCCACTTTGAGCAATGTGGGAAGTGCTGGGGCAGTTTGGGACAACAGGGCCAAAATGTCACTTTCACAGTCCCAAAGTGCCATTTTCACAGTAAAAAAAAAGATTCACTTTTGCTTAGCTTAGTCTGTAACTTGAAAACTATGTACCGTATGGCCCTATAAACTGTGTTGGGATGAAAGCTAGCCACTTTGAGCAATGTGGGAAGTGCTGGGGCAGTTTGGGACAACAGGGCCAAAATGTCACTTTCACAGTCCCAAAGTGCCATTTTCACAGTAAAAAGGCCTGGTTCACTTTTGCTTAGCTTAGTCTGTAACTTGAAAACTATGTACCGTATGGCCCTATAAACTGTGTTGGGATGAAAGCTAGCCACTTTGAGCAATGTGGGAAGTGCTGGGGCAGTTTGGGACAACAGGGCCAAAATGTCACTTTCACAGTCCCAAAGTGCCATTTTCACAGTAAAAAGGCCTGGTTCACTTTTGCTTAGCTTAGTCTGTAACTTGAAAACTATGTACCGTATGGCCCTATAAACTGTGTTGGGATGAAAGCTAGCCACGTTGAGCATTGTGGCAAGAGCTGGGGCAGTTTGGGACAACAGGGATGAACGGGGCCAAAATGTCACTTTCACAGTCCCAAAGTGCCATTTTCACAGTAAAAAGGCCTGGTTCACTTTTGCTTAGCTTAGTCTGTAACTTGAAAACTATGTACCGTATGGCCCTATAAACTGTGTTGGGATGAAAGCTAGCCACTTTGAGCAATGTGGGAAGTGCTGGGGCAGTTTGGGACAACAGGGCCAAAATGTCACTTTCACAGTCCCAAAGTGCCGTTTTCACAGTAAAAAGGCCTGGTTCACTTTTGCTTAGCTTAGTCTGTAACTTGAAAACTATGTACCGTATGGCCCTATAAACTGTGTTGGGATGAAAGCTAGCCACTTTGAGCAATGTGGGAAGTGCTGGGGCAGTTTGGGACAACAGGGCCAAAATGTCACTTTCACAGTCCCAAAGTGCCATTTTCACAGTAAAAAGGCCTGGTTCACTTTTGCTTAGCTTAGTCTGTAACTTGAAAACTATGTACCGTATGGCCCTATAAACTGTGTTGGGATGAAAGCTAGCCACTTTGAGCAATGTGGGAAGTGCTGGGGCAGTTTGGGACAACAGGGCCAAAATGTCACTTTCACAGTCCCAAAGTGCCATTTTCACAGTAAAAAAAAAGATTCATTTTGCTTAGCTTAGTCTGTAACTTGAAAACTATGTACCGTATGGCCCTATAAACTGTGTTGGGATGAAAGCTAGCCACTTTGAGCAATGTGGGAAGTGCTGGGGCAGTTTGGGACAACAGGGCCAAAATGTCACTTTCACAGTCCCAAAGTGCCATTTTCACAGTAAAAAGGCCTGGTTCACTTTTGCTTAGCTTAGTCTGTAACTTGAAAACTATGTACCGTATGGCCCTATAAACTGTGTTGGGATGAAAGCTAGCCACTTTGAGCAATGTGGGAAGTGCTGGGGCAGTTTGGGACAACAGGGCCAAAATGTCACTTTCACAGTCCCAAAGTGCCATTTTCACAGTAAAAAGGCCTGGTTCACTTTTGCTTAGCTTAGTCTGTAACTTGAAAACTATGTACCGTATGGCCCTATAAACTGTGTTGGGATGAAAGCTAGCCACGTTGAGCATTGTGGCAAGAGCTGGGGCAGTTTGGGACAACAGGGAATGAACGGGGCCAAAATGTCACTTTCACAGTCCCAAAGTGCCGTTTTCACAGTAAAAAGGCCTGGTTCACTTTTGCTTAGCTTAGTCTGTAACTTGAAAACTATGTACCGTATGGCCCTATAAACTGTGTTGGGATGAAAGCTAGCCACTTTGAGCAATGTGGGAAGTGCTGGGGCAGTTTGGGACAACAGGGCCAAAATGTCACTTTCACAGTCCCAAAGTGCCATTTTCACAGTAAAAAAAAAAGATTCACTTTTGCTTAGCTTAGTCTGTAACTTGAAAACTATGTACCGTATGGCCCTATAAACTGTGTTGGGATGAAAGCTAGCCACTTTGAGCAATGTGGGAAGTGCTGGGGCAGTTTGGGACAACAGGGCCAAAATGTCACTTTCACAGTCCCAAAGTGCCGTTTTCACAGTAAAAAGGCCTGGTTCACTTTAGCTTAGCTTAGTCTGTAACTTGAAAACTATGTACCGTATGGCCCTATAAACTGTGTTGGGATGAAAGCTAGCCACTTTGAGCAATGTGGGAAGTGCTGGGGCAGTTTGGGACAACAGGGCCAAAATGTCACTTTCACAGTCCCAAAGTGCCAGTTTTCACAGTAAAAAGGCCTGGTTCACTTTTGCTTAGCTTAGTCTGTAACTTGAAAACTATGTACCGTATGGCCCTATAAACTGTGTTGGGATGAAAGCTAGCCACTTTGAGCAATGTGGGAAGTGCTGGGGCAGTTTGGGACAACAGGGCCAAAATGTCACTTTCACAGTCCCAAAGTGCCATTTTCACAGTAAAAAGGCCTGGTTCACTTTTGCTTAGCTTAGTCTGTAACTTGAAAACTATGTACCGTATGGCCCTATAAACTGTGTTGGGATGAAAGCTAGCCACTTTGAGCATTGTGGCAAGAGCTGGGGCAGTTTGGGACAACAGGGAATGAACGGGGCCAAAATGTCACTTTCACAGTCCCAAAGTGCCATTTTCACAGTAAAAAGGCCTGGTTCACTTTTGCTTAGCTTAGTCTGTAACTTGAAAACTATGTACCGTATGGCCCTATAAACTGTGTTGGGATGAAAGCTAGCCACTTTGAGCAATGTGGGAAGTGCTGGGGCAGTTTGGGACAACAGGGCCAAAATGTCACTTTCACAGTCCCAAAGTGCCATTTTCACAGTAAAAAGGCCTGGTTCACTTTTGCTTAGCTTAGTCTGTAACTTGAAAACTATGTACCGTATGGCCCTATAAACTGTGTTGGGATGAAAGCTAGCCACTTTGAGCAATGTGGGAAGTGCTGGGGCAGTTTGGGACAACAGGGCCAAAATGTCACTTTCACAGTCCCAAAGTGCCGTTTTCACAGTAAAAAGGCCTGGTTCACTTTTGCTTAGCTTAGTCTGTAACTTGAAAACTATGTACCGTATGGCCCTATAAACTGTGTTGGATGAAAGCTAGCCACTTTGAGCAATGTGGGAAGTGCTGGGGCAGTTTGGGACAACAGGGCCAAAATGTCACTTTCACAGTCCCAAAGTGCCATTTTCACAGTAAAAAAAAAAGATTCATTTTGCTTAGCTTAGTCTGTAACTTGAAAACTATGTACCGTATGGCCCTATAAACTGTGTTGGGATGAAAGCTAGCCACTTTGAGCAATGTGGGAAGTGCTGGGGCAGTTTGGGACAACAGGGCCAAAATGTCACTTTCACAGTCCCAAAGTGCCATTTTCACAGTAAAAAGGCCTGGTTCACTTTTGCTTAGCTTAGTCTGTAACTTGAAAACTATGTACCGTATGGCCCTATAAACTGTGTTGGGATGAAAGCTAGCCACTTTGAGCATTGTGGCAAGAGCTGGGGCAGTTTGGGACAACAGGAAGGGGCCAAAATGTCACTTTCACAGTCCCAAAGTGCCATTTTCACAGTAAAAAGGCCTGGTTCACTTTTGCTTAGCTTAGTCTGTAACTTGAAAACTATGTACCGTATGGCCCTATAAACTGTGTTGGGATGAAAGCTAGCCACTTTGAGCAATGTGGGAAGTGCTGGGGCAGTTTGGGACAACAGGGCCAAAATGTCACTTTCACAGTCCCAAAGTGCCATTTTCACAGTAAAAAGGCCTGGTTCACTTTTGCTTAGCTTAGTCTGTAACTTGAAAACTATGTACCGTATGGCCCTATAAACTGTGTTGGGATGAAAGCTAGCCACTTTGAGCAATGTGGGAAGTGCTGGGGCAGTTTGGGACAACAGGGCCAAAATGTCACTTTCACAGTCCCAAAGTGCCATTTTCACAGTAAAAAAAAAAGATTCATTTTGCTTAGCTTAGTCTGTAACTTGAAAACTATGTACCGTATGGCCCTATAAACTGTGTTGGGATGAAAGCTAGCCACTTTGAGCAATGTGGGAAGTGCTGGGGCAGTTTGGGACAACAGGGCCAAAATGTCACTTTCACAGTCCCAAAGTGCCGTTTTCACAGTAAAAAGGCCTGGTTCACTTTTGCTTAGCTTAGTCTGTAACTTGAAAACTATGTACCGTATGGCCCTATAAACTGTGTTGGGATGAAAGCTAGCCACTTTGAGCAATGTGGGAAGTGCTGGGGCAGTTTGGGACAACAGGGCCAAAATGTCACTTTCACAGTCCCAAAGTGCCATTTTCACAGTAAAAAAAAAAGATTCATTTTGCTTAGCTTAGTCTGTAACTTGAAAACTATGTACCGTATGGCCCTATAAACTGTGTTGGGATGAAAGCTAGCCACTTTGAGCAATGTGGGAAGTGCTGGGGCAGTTTGGGACAACAGGGCCAAAATGTCACTTTCACAGTCCCAAAGTGCCATTTTCACAGTAAAAAGGCCTGGTTCACTTTTGCTTAGCTTAGTCTGTAACTTGAAAACTATGTACCGTATGGCCCTATAAACTGTGTTGGGATGAAAGCTAGCCACTTTGAGCAATGTGGGAAGTGCTGGGGCAGTTTGGGACAACAGGGCCAAAATGTCACTTTCACAGTCCCAAAGTGCCATTTTCACAGTAAAAAAGCCAGATTCACTTTTGCTTAGCTTAGTCTGTAACTTGAAAACTATGTACCGTATGGCCCTATAAACTGTGTTGGGATGAAAGCTAGCCACTTTGAGCAATGTGGGAAGTGCTGGGGCAGTTTGGGACAACAGGGCCAAAATGTCACTTTCACAGTCCCAAAGTGCCGTTTTCACAGTAAAAAGGCCTGGTTCACTTTTGCTTAGCTTAGTCTGTAACTTGAAAACTATGTACCGTATGGCCCTATAAACTGTGTTGGGATGAAAGCTAGCCACTTTGAGCAATGTGGGAAGTGCTGGGGCAGTTTGGGACAACAGGGCCAAAATGTCACTTTCACAGTCCCAAAGTGCCGTTTTCACAGTAAAAAGGCCTGGTTCACTTTTGCTTAGCTTAGTCTGTAACTTGAAAACTATGTACCCGTATGGCCCTATAAACTGTGTTGGGATGAAAGCTAGCCACTTTGAGCAATGTGGGAAGTGCTGGGGCAGTTTGGGACAACAGGGCCAAAATGTCACTTTCACAGTCCCAAAGTGCCGTTTTCACAGTAAAAAGGCCTGGTTCACTTTTGCTTAGCTTAGTCTGTAACTTGAAAACTATGTACCGTATGGCCCTATAAACTGTGTTGGGATGAAAGCTAGCCACTTTGAGCAATGTGGGAAGTGCTGGGGCAGTTTGGGACAACAGGGCCAAAATGTCACTTTCACAGTCCCAAAGTGCCGTTTTCACAGTAAAAAGGCCTGGTTCACTTTTGCTTAGCTTAGTCTGTAACTTGAAAACTATGTACCGTATGGCCCTATAAACTGTGTTGGGATGAAAGCTAGCCACTTTGAGCAATGTGGGAAGTGCTGGGGCAGTTTGGGACAACAGGGCCAAAATGTCACTTTCACAGTCCCAAAGTGCCGTTTTCACAGTAAAAAGGCCTGGTTCACTTTTGCTTAGCTTAGTCTGTAACTTGAAAACTATGTACCGTATGGCCCTATAAACTGTGTTGGGATGAAAGCTAGCCACTTTGAGCAATGTGGGAAGTGCTGGGGCAGTTTGGGACAACAGGGCCAAAATGTCACTTTCACAGTCCCAAAGTGCCGTTTTCACAGTAAAAAGGCCTGGTTCACTTTTGCTTAGCTTAGTCTGTAACTTGAAAACTATGTACCGTATGGCCCTATAAACTGTGTTGGGATGAAAGCTAGCCACTTTGAGCAATGTGGGAAGTGCTGGGGCAGTTTGGGACAACAGGGCCAAAATGTCACTTTCACAGTCCCAAAGTGCCGTTTTCACAGTAAAAAGGCCTGGTTCACTTTTGCTTAGCTTAGTCTGTAACTTGAAAACTATGTACCGTATGGCCCTATAAACTGTGTTGGGATGAAAGCTAGCCACTTTGAGCAATGTGGGAAGTGCTGGGGCAGTTTGGGACAACAGGGCCAAAATGTCACTTTCACAGTCCCAAAGTGCCATTTTCACAGTAAAAAGGCCTGGTTCACTTTTGCTTAGCTTAGTCTGTAACTTGAAAACTATGTACCTGTATGGCCCTATAAACTGTGTTGGGATGAAAGCTAGCCACTTTGAGCATTGTGGGAAGTGCTGGGGCAGTTTGGGACAACAGGGAATGGGGCCAAAATGTCACTTTCACAGTCCCAAAGTGCCATTTTCACAGTAAAAAGGCCTGGTTCACTTTTGCTTAGCTTAGTCTGTAACTTGAAAACTATGTACCGTATGGCCCTATAAACTGTGTTGGGATGAAAGCTAGCCACTTTGAGCAATGTGGGAAGTGCTGGGGCAGTTTGGGACAACAGGGCCAAAATGTCACTTTCACAGTCCCAAAGTGCCATTTTCACAGTAAAAAAAAAAAGATTCATTTTGCTTAGCTTAGTCTGTAACTTGAAAACTATGTACCGTATGGCCCTATAAACTGTGTTGGGATGAAAGCTAGCCACTTTGAGCAATGTGGGAAGTGCTGGGGCAGTTTGGGACAACAGGGCCAAAATGTCACTTTCACAGTCCCAAAGTGCCGTTTTCACAGTAAAAAGGCCTGGTTCACTTTTGCTTAGCTTAGTCTGTAACTTGAAAACTATGTACCGTATGGCCCTATAAACTGTGTTGGGATGAAAGCTAGCCACTTTGAGCAATGTGGGAAGTGCTGGGGCAGTTTGGGACAACAGGGCCAAAATGTCACTTTCACAGTCCCAAAGTGCCATTTTCACAGTAAAAAGCAAGATTCACTTTTGCTTAGCTTAGTCTGTAACTTGAAAACTATGTACCGTATGGCCCTATAAACTGTGTTGGGATGAAAGCTAGCCACTTTGAGCAATGTGGGAAGTGCTGGGGCAGTTTGGGACAACAGGGCCAAAATGTCACTTTCACAGTCCCAAAGTGCCATTTTCACAGTAAAAAGGCCTGGTTCACTTTGCTTAGCTTAGTCTGTAACTTGAAAACTATGTACCGTATGGCCCTATAAACTGTGTTGGGATGAAAGCTAGCCACTTTGAGCAATGTGGGAAGTGCTGGGGCAGTTTGGGACAACAGGGCCAAAATGTCACTTTCACAGTCCCAAAGTGCCATTTTCACAGTAAAAAGGCCTGGTTCACTTTTGCTTAGCTTAGTCTGTAACTTGAAAACTATGTACCGTATGGCCCTATAAACTGTGTTGGGATGAAAGCTAGCCACTTTGAGCAATGTGGGAAGTGCTGGGGCAGTTTGGGACAACAGGGCCAAAATGTCACTTTCACAGTCCCAAAGTGCCATTTTCACAGTAAAAAAGCATGATTCACTTTTGCTTAGCTTAGTCTGTAACTTGAAAACTATGTACCGTATGGCCCTATAAACTGTGTTGGGATGAAAGCTAGCCACTTTGAGCAATGTGGGAAGTGCTGGGGCAGTTTGGGACAACAGGGCCAAAATGTCACTTTCACAGTCCCAAAGTGCCATTTTCACAGTAAAAAGGCCATGGTTCACTTTTGCTTAGCTTAGTCTGTAACTTGAAAACTATGTACCGTATGGCCCTATAAACTGTGTTGGGATGAAAGCTAGCCACTTTGAGCAATGTGGGAAGTGCTGGGGCAGTTTGGGACAACAGGGCCAAAATGTCACTTTCACAGTCCCAAAGTGCCATTTTCACAGTAAAAAGGCCTGGTTCACTTTTGCTTAGCTTAGTCTGTAACTTGAAAACTATGTACCGTATGGCCCTATAAACTGTGTTGGGATGAAAGCTAGCCACGTTGAGCAATGTGGAAGTGCTGGGGCAGTTTGGGACAACAGGGGGGCCAAAATGTCACTTTCACAGTCCCAAAGTGCCATTTTCACAGTAAAAAGGCCTGGTTCACTTTTGCTTAGCTTAGTCTGTAACTTGAAAACTATGTACCGTATGGCCCTATAAACTGTGTTGGGATGAAAGCTAGCCACTTTGAGCAATGTGGGAAGTGCTGGGGCAGTTTGGGACAACAGGGCCAAAATGTCACTTTCACAGTCCCAAAGTGCCATTTTCACAGTAAAAAAAGCCTGTTCACTTTTGCTTAGCTTAGTCTGTAACTTGAAAACTATGTACCGTATGGCCCTATAAACTGTGTTGGGATGAAAGCTAGCCACTTTGAGCAATGTGGGAAGTGCTGGGGCAGTTTGGGACAACAGGGCCAAAATGTCACTTTCACAGTCCCCAAAGTGCCATTTTCACAGTAAAAAGGCCTGGTTCACTTTTGCTTAGCTTAGTCTGTAACTTGAAAACTATGTACCGTATGGCCCTATAAACTGTGTTGGGATGAAAGCTAGCCACTTTGAGCAATGTGGGAAGTGCTGGGGCAGTTTGGGACAACAGGGCCAAAATGTCACTTTCACAGTCCCAAAGTGCCATTTTCACAGTAAAAAAAAAAGATTCATTTTGCTTAGCTTAGTCTGTAACTTGAAAACTATGTACCGTATGGCCCTATAAACTGTGTTGGGATGAAAGCTAGCCACTTTGAGCAATGTGGGAAGTGCTGGGGCAGTTTGGGACAACAGGGCCAAAATGTCACTTTCACAGTCCCAAAGTGCCGTTTTCACAGTAAAAAGGCCTGGTTCACTTTTGCTTAGCTTAGTCTGTAACTTGAAAACTATGTACCGTATGGCCCTATAAACTGTGTTGGGATGAAAGCTAGCCACTTTGAGCAATGTGGGAAGTGCTGGGGCAGTTTGGGACAACAGGGCCAAAATGTCACTTTCACAGTCCCAAAGTGCCGTTTTCACAGTAAAAAGGCCTGGTTCACTTTTGCTTAGCTTAGTCTGTAACTTGAAAACTATGTACCGTATGGCCCTATAAACTGTGTTGGGATGAAAGCTAGCCACTTTGAGCAATGTGGGAAGTGCTGGGGCAGTTTGGGACAACAGGGCCAAAATGTCACTTTCACAGTCCCAAAGTGCCGTTTTCACAGTAAAAAGGCCTGGTTCACTTTTGCTTAGCTTAGTCTGTAACTTGAAAACTATGTACCGTATGGCCCTATAAACTGTGTTGGGATGAAAGCTAGCCACTTTGAGCAATGTGGGAAGTGCTGGGGCAGTTTGGGACAACAGGGCCAAAATGTCACTTTCACAGTCCCAAAGTGCCGTTTTCACAGTAAAAAGGCCTGGTTCACTTTTGCTTAGCTTAGTCTGTAACTTGAAAACTATGTACCGTATGGCCCTATAAACTGTGTTGGGATGAAAGCTAGCCACTTTGAGCAATGTGGGAAGTGCTGGGGCAGTTTGGGACAACAGGGCCAAAATGTCACTTTCACAGTCCCAAAGTGCCGTTTTCACAGTAAAAAGGCCTGGTTCACTTTTGCTTAGCTTAGTCTGTAACTTGAAAACTATGTACCGTATGGCCCTATAAACTGTGTTGGGATGAAAGCTAGCCACTTTGAGCAATGTGGGAAGTGCTGGGGCAGTTTGGGACAACAGGGCCAAAATGTCACTTTCACAGTCCCAAAGTGCCGTTTTCACAGTAAAAAGGCCTGGTTCACTTTTGCTTAGCTTAGTCTGTAACTTGAAAACTATGTACCGTATGGCCCTATAAACTGTGTTGGGATGAAAGCTAGCCACTTTGAGCAATGTGGGAAGTGCTGGGGCAGTTTGGGACAACAGGGCCAAAATGTCACTTTCACAGTCCCAAAGTGCCGTTTTCACAGTAAAGGGACAGGGGGCCTGGGTTCACTTT